>NC_084553.2:17858450-17978450 GCF_033978685.3 Nerophis lumbriciformis | reverse complement strand
GAAAGATGCCTCAGCTCACAGCCTGAGCCCCGACATTAATGAACTAGCATCCAAGAAAAGGTGGCAGGTATCTGGCTTTGGCACATCAGATTAGATCAGTGTGTTGCAAACTGAGCAGTTTAAAGTCCTGAATGGTTGGTTTATTCATTGTTATTTTATTTTCAAATTTATTAGCCTGTGGAAAAAGTTAATGTTGATTTACCTCAGAAGGCTGCAAATAGAAAAGAGGCATTCAATTTTTATTTAAATTATATTTGATATGCCATTGATATTTTTTAATTATTATTATTATTATTTGAAACTCGATTTTGCATGTCACTATAAAGTTATACAAGCCTTGCTTGTTCAATATTCAATGCAAAACTTGTTTGGGTCCCTATTAAAAGGTTTATTTGTTCAACCTTGGCCCGCGGCTTTGTTCAGTTTTAAATTTTGGTCCACTCTGTATTTGAGTTTGACACCCCTGTGCTACAAAGACAACATTTTGATGTTCAAACTGATAAAACAAATTTTTTTTGCAAATAATCATTAACTTTCTGGGCCCGAGATCATCTAAGATGGACTGATGCAAAGTGGAAAAGTGTTCTGTGGTCTGACGAGTCCACATTTCAAATTGTTTTTGGAAATATTCGACATTGTGTCATCCAGACCAAAGGGGAAGCGAACCATCCAGACTGTTATCGACGCAAAGTTCAAAAGCCAGCATCTGTGATTGTATGGGGGTGTATTAGTGCCCAAGGCATGGGTAACTTACACATCTGTGAAGACACCATTAATGCTGAAAGGTACATACAGCATACCTGCCAACTACTCCGGTTTTCCCGTAATTAGTACGGTTTTCATCAACCTATTCCGGATTACGGTTGCAGTGATAAAAAATACGGTTTTTCATTAATTAAAAAAAAATATTTTTTTAAAAGTTTTATTCACGAAATCGCATAACAACAATGACAATCGGCACTGCTTCCTGTAACTTCCTATCGAGCCATTCCGAATGTCATGCGCGAGGCTATTTATAGCACCGCTGCCAAGCACGAGGCACCATGCAGTTGCCATTGTTTCCAAACGAGCGAACGATCATGGAATCAGCCGGAGAAAAATCGCAAACGAGTCTTAAACCGAAAAGAAAACTGCAGTCATTCCGTGAAGAATATTCAAAAGCCTATCCGGGCATAATCATCCGTTCCAAAAAGGGTGAAAACTACGCGAATTGCACCTTGTGTTCGATATTTCGATGACGACATTGGAAAAGTATTGTCAGTACTTCTGTCTTTGAGGGAATGCAATACGGCTTCCACAGGCGAAAACATTTACAAAATACTCGCGGAAGAAATAGACTCAAACGAAATTCCTTGGCAGAATTTGGTTTGCTTTGCTGCCGATAATGCTGCAGTGATGATGGGATCTAAAAAGGGTGTTGCAGCTTTCATTACGGAAATGTCTCCTTCGGTTTACATCGCCGGTAAGTACAGTTCGTAGCATAAAAAAACTCACAAAACATAACATTTTAAGTAAATCTTTTATTACATAAACAATAAATCAAATCAAAAATAATTTCTGTGTACAGTATATCTTTTTATTTGTGATAACGATAACATGTTCAAAACAAGTAACATATAACTATCGTACTATTCTATTACTTCTTAATTCTATGATGCTATTGAATTACATTTTAATGAAGTAAACTTATCATAAAGTTACCATATCATTTTTGCAGTATGATCAATCTGATAGAATAAATTTGGATTTTAGCCACAAAAAGGTAATGACACCAATGTTATCTATTGGAATTGTTTAGTACTGTTATACTGTTAAAAGTGTTTATACTATTTATGCTTTCAAGTCCAAGTTGAAGAAATCTTGTTAAATGTTGACAGCATAACTACCAAAATACAGAAGTATGTCCTTAATATTTTTGCAGTGCTATTTCTGTTGAAAAGTTAAAATGATTACATTAGAGATGTGATGTGCCACTTTTCAAGTGTCTGATGGCTTAAATTAATTTTCATTAATTTTTCATATTTTGAATTCTTTTGAAAGGCTTACAAAAAAACTACATTTGAATTGTAATTCCATGCTATTGACAGGACTATTATTTTTAATGAAGTTAGCTTACCATGTTTACAGTATGATAATTGTGATAGAAATGTGAATTTTAGGGACAGAATATTTTTTACAATTGGACAAGGCAGTAGATTATACAAGCTTGGACAGAAAGTTAATGACACCAATTTTTTTTTTAATGGAATTGTTTAGTACTGTTTTACCATTTGTTTACTGTAAAAAGTGTTTATACTGTTTATACTTTCAATTAACAAATTGAAGTCTTGTGAAAGGTTGACAGGATAACTGGCATTAACTGTCAAAATAATTTCAAACTATTGAAGTTAGCTTACAGAATAAACATGTCAATCAACCCATATGGTTTTTGCTGTAATATTTTTTTTTTGAAAAGTCACTGTGACTGATAGAAAAGTGATGGTTTTAGCAACATTTTAACCTGTCTGAATGCTAATAATCATTTTGCGTCGGGGGGCCTGAACCCCCCACCAGGACTTTGTCCTGGACCTACCGGGGCCTGCGGCCCCTGGACCCTGGCTACTAGGTTTTTCTGATTTCAAAAGTTGGCAGGTATGATACAGGTTTTGGAACAACATATGCTGCCATCTAAGCGCCGTCTTTTTCATGGATGCCCCTGCTTATTTCAGCAAGACAATGCCAAGCCACATTCAGCACGTGTTACAACAGCGTGGCTTCGTAAAAAAAAAGAGTGCGGGTACTTTCCTGCTCTGCCTGCAGTCCAGACCTGTCACCCATCGAAAATGTGTGGCACATTATGAAGCGTAATATACAACAGCGGAGACCCCGGACTGTTGAACGACTGAAGCTCTACATAAAACAAGAATGGGAAATAATTCCACTTTCCAAGCTTCAACAATTAGTTTCCTCAGTTCCCAATCGTTTATTGAGTGTTGTTAAAAGTAAAGGTGATGTAACACAGTGGTGAACATGCCCTTTCCCAACTACTTTAGCACATGTTACAGCCATGAAATTCTAAATTAATTATTATTTGCAAAAAAAAAATAAAGTTTATGAGTTTGAACATCAAATATCTTGTCTTTGTAGTGCATTCAATTGAATATGGGTTGAAAAGGATTTGCAAATCATTGTATTCCGTTTATATTCACATCTAACACAATTTCCCAACTCATATGGAAACGGGGTTTGTACATGTACAATATTAGGGGGCTATCTTTTCCCAACATTTTTTGAAAAATTCGGGAAGATAGCCATCTGGTCCTGGGTATTTTCCATTTTTTAGTGATAACGCTGCAACATTTCATTCCGCCGCAGTAATTGCTCTCTCTAACTATACTGCAGCAGACTGATCAACAGACGGAATGACAAGATTGGCAAAAAAAATATCAAGTTCAGGGGTAGAACAATGAGTAGATGAGTAGAGAGACGCATAGATATTCCTAAATACATTATTGATCTCAAGATCATCGGTAACTATACCTGAATCGGATTGAATCTGCATAATAATGGGATGCTGATATGTGGCGTCGTTGATGAGTCAATAGTTTACCAGCTTTATCACCATGTTTATAAAACTGAGATCTTGAACAAAGTATTTGTTCAGTAGCATGGTTTGTCGCCAAAACATCTATGTCTTTCCCACAACAAATGTGTTGGTTCAAACTAGTCAATTTATTCTTTTAGTTTTTTCTCATAACTTTTATACATTATCTCCCCCCTAATGTATGCCTTCAGCGCATCCCAGAGTACAGTCTTGTTCAAGAGCACAAAAAATGTATTTGACGCAAAACAAAATCCACATAACCTCATTTAAAACAATTCGGAAATTTTGACGCCATGGCGCACGTGTGGTTGTGAGGTTTTTAAATAGTAAATCCATTGAATTTGAAGCATGATCAGATATAACAATTGCAGAATTGAAAGTAGATGAAAGTAATTTAGTATCAACTAGAAAGTAGTCAATGTCGGTGAAAGTGTGATTAAAGTTAAAGAAGAAGGAATATTGCCTTCTAGAGGTCAACATTTTCGGGACTTATGCAGATCCCAAACACACAAAAAACGGCATCAATAGGTAAAAAAAAGTTAGTTTTGCATAATAGGGCCTATAACTCCATAACTGCGTCCCCAATACGTATGTGACTTAACCCCTCGCTGTCTGCACTCAGTTCCTCATCTATTGCCGTGCTCACAATTTATCTGTTTCGAAAATGGCAACATTTGGTGCGCTGGCTTTCGGCGGTTGAGCCGCCAGACAATGGAACTCATTACCACTAACCGACTACTGGACTAAGTTGACACCTTCAAATCACATCTCAAAACATACCCGTTCAAAAGTGCTTATTCATCCTAACTACGTACATATTTTTTTCTTTGTTTTTAACTCTTGACTGTTTTATATTAGTACTAGTGCCTTTTTTGTAAACTCTTAATTGTGATTATGTTTAATAGCTGTGAGGTACAAATGCAATATAATACTAATATTACTAATAAAATGTATTATCATTATTATTATTACTACCGATTCACGCAATTCAACTACATTTCACTTCCTTGGTTGCACGAGACATCATATCCGGTTGCAGACTCTGCTCGGGCTCAAGCACTTGGGGGGCCAGTTATGATTTTCCATGCCAATAAAGACAGCATGCCTGATAGAAAGCACTAAAAAGTATTTCAAAATGTACGAGCACAATGCTAATTAACATTGGATATGCCATATTCATGCTATTGATTAGCATTAAAGCTTTTACATTGCGATTTCAATACCTATGAATTTGGCAATCAAAAATACAACTGAGATAGATGCATGTTACAATCAAACAACTAGTGTGTGATAAATACAATACTTACAGTATAAACACTTTGTAGGGCTCAACAAAAGACAAGATTGGCACATTCAATTTAATGGCAAATACTTTTTTACCTGGAACAAATTAAATGAATGCGTACTTTCAAATGATACTCCAAAGTGTAGGAAAACTAGATACAACAACTGGACAGCACAATTATCAATATCAGCTCGCTGTTAAATACAATATTTTATTGTTAGACAAATTAACATGTATTACCACATGATCACATACAAAAGTACAGAAAATTGGTTGAGTACCGGTATCGATTCCCAAGTACCGGGAATTGGTTCTGTATTGGTGCGAATGTTATCGGTACCGATCCCTAATCCTTACAGTTCAGTTGGCCTCAAATCAAGGTGAGCTTTTGTTTTTAGATTATTTTACCTGTAAAATGTAAAAATAAAAAAAAAAGGTTTTTATTTTGTATTTTCAGCAATTCTGAACACATTTGAAACAAACACTCTCACAAAACCAGTATCTGGTTTTACTATTTACAATATAGGTAAGGTTTTGAGTACAATAACTATTTATTTGTTTTTGGGCCTTTTAAAAAGCACCACACCCCACTAAAGGAAGCAGCGTGGTTGCATTTGTGTTTCTATGGCTACTGCTTAGCGATAGTTGTGTCAATATAAACATGCTATACAGCCATGTACCTGGAAATACATCAGCTAAAATCTCTACCAAACTTATTTTATAAAGTCAAAGCAATAGCAGTTGAATGAGAAAATAAGGAAAACGAGCAGTCAGAGAGCATCATATTGTATGTTATGAATTATTTCATAAAACAAAACACTAATGTACCAACTTTTAGACCTTATACAAGTATCATTAGTTTCCTACTAAAACTCACTGAACAAACATCTTAATTTACTCTTATCCCTCTTATATATGTTCTTTTTCATATATAAATTAACCATTGAAGTATTTACTTTCATATCAACATCATCCATGTACACTTGGTGTATGCACTCCCAAATATTATTTATTTTAGGTTTAAGAACTACTGACAACATTACTTATAATTTCCAAATTCAAATATTGTTTGCATTTATTTAGCGAAAACAGCGGATCGAAATAACAAAAAAAATGGTCAATGTTTGTTTCGGGTTTCATATCTCAAATAATAGAAAGTAAACACTGCAGTGGTACATAGTAAATTGAAGCTGACACCTTGCCTTGAAGCTAAAAAAAAAAAAAGAAGAAGTATTTTACTATACTCAACTTTATTGTTTGAAACTTTTACACAAACCTTCTTGAAATATACATTTTACATTTGCATTCCAATTTATAAGAAGTAATGTTATGCAAATTTTTACCTACTCAAATTTGGGTGATTTTAGGCAAATGTGTTAATACATGATTTCAAAATAAAAATAAAGTGTATGGTCACACAAGTAAGGTTGCACTGGTCTACAGCCACACCTCTATTGACCTGGTTTTGTGTAACATGGAGCATTGTCCTGCTGGGGAAAATAACAATTAGTTTCATGATAACTATAACTTAAAATGTGGCTTTCCCGAAAGCACATTTTTCCAGTGCTTTATTATCAAGCCTCACAGAGCTCTCTCTCTCTTTCCCTCCACTTTGTTTAGGATCCAGTAAAAAATGAAGAGTGGAAGGTGTATTTTCGAAACCTCCCTACTTCACTCACGTCTCTGCTGGTGCTGCTTACGACAGCAAACAATCCAGATGGTATTGCAATAGTATCATCACTCTGTTGTTATGTATATTCTTACTGTTTTATGCTTATTTGATGATTGTGATTATTGTGACACATTTTATACAGTGGTGATCCTTGCCTACTCCCAAAATAGAGGCTACGTTATTTTCTTTGTCACTTTCAGTGTAATTGGTAAGCTGTGTTAAAATATATATAAGTATGTTTTATTGTTTTATTGTTTTTAGTTTTCATCTTGAAATATTTTTATTTTAAATGTGTATGTATTTCCTTCCAGGAACTTACTGCCTGATGAATTTACTGACAGCCATCATCTACAACCAGTTCAGGGGATATTTGCTGGTGAGTCACACCAGTGTTTCTAAAAGATAAGGCCAAGGGAAGTACTGTATATACTCCAGGTCAGAGATGTCCAAAGTTGGTCCTGGGGGCTATTTGCATATTCTCAAAATAAGATGAGGATTAGGGTCACACTGGAAAAAAATAACGTATAACGTTACAAGATACAGTACCATACAGTACATACCGGTAATATAATAACTGTTTGTTCTGATTTTACCACAGATATTTTTTTAACTTCTTAGCATATCTTGACCTACATCAAATGTTATGAACAATTTTTATTATGATTATGATTGCACAGTGGTGCCTCGGTTTTTATACGCCCTAGTTTTGGGTGAAATTCTTTACCAAAATATGTCTTGGTTTTCAAACACTGTCATGGTTTTACTACAATTAAATAGGAATGCACAATTTTTTTTTTTTGACAGTATCAAAACCTCCCTACTTCTCAAGACTGATACTGATAATATATTTACAGTATATTTTTAATTTTTTTATTTTGTTTTAACTGTAGTTTGTGCACACCTGGAGGTAAAAAAAAAAAACTCAAACAAAGGTAGATTTGATGAACCGTAACTGTAGATTTGTTCTGACAAAAGCCAGTATCTTGAAAGGTGGTAAAAGGAAGGTATATTACAAAATGTTGTACTATATTCACCATATATTTTACCATATATTTGATACCAAATTGAAGGGTACAGATTAACGAATTTAGGAAGCCAGTATCCAAGGTATAAAAATAAAACCAGCTTTAAAGCCTCGTTTCCGGGGGAATCCCTGAGAGAAATGTACACACAGTGACGCACGCAGTGCAAGGATTGCAACATATCTAGTAGAGAGCTGGTTGTCCAGTGTTTTCATATCCATGATGAAATCACTGATCGCTTTAGCCCTTGGGTCGTCTCTCTCAAACGTTTTACATTTTTCAAATGCAGCCTTTCTTTGTGGCTGGCTTTGTGGCAACATTTTTAGCACCTGGACTCTTCTTGGCAATCAAAACACCTTCGATGCTGGCGTTTTAAGTGGCTGCCTGATAATGCTTGATGTATTGAATCTTTATGTTTTTTCCCCTCCTCGCAGAATGTTTGCAGAACATTTGTTGCAAAAAGCAAATGTCTTTCATGTCTTTCATGTGGGATCTGAGCCGAGGATGTCGTTGTGGCTTGTGCAGCCCTTTGAGACACTCGTGATTTAGGGCTATATAAATACACTTTGATTGATTCATTGATTGTTTTCCCTGAAACAGCGAAGAAGTCCCACACGATCTATGCCATGTTTGTTTACAAGAAGCTCAGCGGAAGTTTACAACAGGAGAAAAGGAGCATTTGATTTGCTTACCCTAACCCATTTACATTTCCTCATTGGAGCGTTTGTTTATTTATTTTATAGCTTACGGGAGCTATTTTTTAATGTTATCAGATTAATCGGTGTGACGTCATAATTCCTAATGTCGTCCCGATAATTATTGATCCGATATTTATCCTGCACCCCAATAATTAAACGTTGGTAACTCAGTCACTGTGAATTTTAGGAGTACGGCTGTAAAATAATCCACCGTAGACCCAAATCAATTAGCATACAGTAAGAGTCCTATCAAAATGGACTAGGGCTTTAGAGTCTGTGTTTCCAGAGCGTGCACCACCCTGCTACGATAAGTCCAGCCAATCAGTCAAGGTTAAGATGGCATTTTCCGCCTTTCGTCTGTAATTTTGTAGAGAGTAAAACTGTCTTGCACATGCGTGTGATTGCATTTGTTGATGTAAAAAAAAGTAATGTTAGGATATAACAAGAATGACAGCAGTATGATAAAGAAGGCAAGAAATACCACTGAATTTAAAAAAAACATAGGCTCCAGCGCACCCCGCGACCCCGAAGGGAATAAGCGGTAGAAAATGGATGGATGGATGGATCATCGTAAAGTATGAAGGCGGCGCCTGTGGAGCTTCCCCTCTTTTCATCACTGCGCATACATTATTTATCTGTATTTTGCATAGTTTTCTGAATCTAATGGTTCAGCAATAAATCATAGCTATATTATATTGGGTTTTGATGTGATTAATGAGCAGGTTAAACAAATATCAAATTGTCTCTTACTCTTACAATTCTTCTGTACGTTCCCCTCTATATAAATAATTTGGATATCCCTGACATACAATAGATGATGAACAATTGTGGTGCCTGGCAGCATCGGTCGAGGCAGTCAAAAAGCTGCAGAAATTTATGTTAATGTATTCAATATTTAAAAATGATATAAGATGTGGAGAGAGAGAGAGAGAGAGAAGTTGACACTAAATCAGGTGTGGGCAAACCTTTTGGCTAAGAGGCCACATTGGCTTTTGAAGTTTGACAGACGAGCCAGGCGAACACATGATGCTTTTCAATGCATATCATATCTGTTGAGAGTAGACTTCCAAAACATGGGCTATACATCTATTTTCAACAATATCATATCAGAACCTCAAAGAAACACAAAACTGGTATTACAGGGTTAACACTTTCATTCTCTTTCAGTGGGAGCAGTGTTGTTGATCACCCTTTTTTAGTATCAGTTTAGTTGTTGCAATTCTCAAAACAGATATTTGCCTAATTTTGTTCTAATATTTGGCGGGCTGGATTAAAAAGACCATCAGGCCGGATGTGGCCCCGGGTCATAGTTTGCTTATCCCTGCACTAAATGATAATAACAAATAATAAGAGAAGGAAATGTCTGTTTTGTAGTCAACAGTAGTTTTCTATGAGTTTTAAAGAACAAAGTGTCTGTTCCACCACCTCACTGAGATAACAGTTTTGATATACTGCATATAGTAGATCAAATATCAACCCAGCTAGAGCAATTGGTTATTCTTATTTGACAGGATGCATGTTAAAGTTTTACTACAGTATTTTTGTAGGAATCTTAAATATTTGAACTGTTTGCTTTTCATGTGGTCTAGATGTCAGTGCAAACATCCATCATCAGAAGGCGATTGGGAATCCGAGCTGCATTCCAGGTCCTCATTTGTCATGAAGCGGAGAATGCTGCTGAGTAAATCAACACTCTCAGATGCACACAACACTACTGTAAACCATTCAATGTTTAAGATTACCTAATATGCAAGGGTTCCCCCTTTTTGTAGGCCAGGGTATCAAAAGTGTGAAGGGACTCTGGTCATTATTAATTTTCTTGTTATTGGTATTATTATTATGCTATATACTAATGTTGCTCTGCTGGCTCATTGTCATATGAATTATACATGATGTGTTATGAAATATGAAAGAAACTCAAGAGTTTCCAAAAATATTACATTACTTTTAATTCATATGAATTCATTGCAAGAATCGTCAAAAGAAAAAATTTGCTCTAAGTTCAAACAGGTAGGACATGCTGTATGAGTTAGCATTATCATCTTTCATCAGATTCATTAAACACTTAGAGCCTGTGTGTCCATACTGCAGCTATTACAAAAATACAATGGCTGAACATGGTTCAGGTGGTATAGTGGTTGTCTCCCAACCTGAAGGTTGCAAGCTCAGTCCTCAGTCCCCCTATGACCATGTCGAAGTATACTTATAAATAAATGATAAATGGGTTATACTTGTATAGCGCTTTTCTACCTTCAAGGTACTCAAAGCGCTTTGACAGTATTTCCACATTCACCCATTCACACACACATTCACACACTGATGGCGGGAGCTGCCATGCAAGGCGCTAACCAGCAGCCATCAGGAGCAAGGGGTGAAGTGTCTTGCCCAAGGACACAACGGACGTGACTAGGATAGTAGAAGGTGGGGATTGAACCCCAGTAACCAGCAACCCTCCGATTGCTGGCACGGCCACTCTACCCCACATCTGCTCCTGATGCGGCATAATCAGTAGGTGAGTGTGGTCGTTGTGTCAAAGCACTTTGATTATTTTGAAGGTACAAAAGCTCTATTGCTGGCTTTCAATCACGTGACCCAGAGGCACTCCCAGATTTCAAGCGATGGTCTAAAGTCCCATTAGACTACAGTTTATTTACCTTGCATCAGTGCAGATTTGGGTGTACTTCAAAAGGTTTAGAGGCAAATATATCAGTGATTATGAAAAAAATATTTAAAATGGGATGGAGTTGATTTATCAGAATCAGAATCAGCTTTATTGTCATTACGCAAGGTAACGAGATCGAGGCCATTCCATACAGTGCGATGTGTGCATGCTAGAGAAACAATGTGCAAATATATAAAAATATAAAAAAATGTAGAAGTGCAATGAATATGGTGTGAAATGAATATATACATGAAAAAAAACAAAACAAAAACAGGGTGGTTGGTGGAATGGGTTATTGCACCGAAGAGAAGGCAGTTATGAGGGACAATGGGCAGTCCGTTCAGGATGGTTATGGCCCTGGGGAAGAAGCTGTTCTTTAGCCTGTTTGTTTTGGTTTTAATGCACCTGTAGCGCTTCCCAGAGGGCAGCAGGTGGAACAGGTCAGAGCCAGGGTGGGTGCTGTCCTTGATGATGGCACTGGCTCTGTTGAGGCAGCGGGAGGTGTAGATGTCCGTCAGAGAGGGGAGAGGGCGGCCGATGATCTTCTGAGCCGTCTTGACCACTCTTTGCAGCCTCTCCCTGTCTGCTGCAGTGCAGCTGCCGTACCATACCGTAATACAGTAGGTCAGCAGGCTCTCGATGGATGAGCGGTAGAAGGTCAGCAGCAGGTCAGGCTTCAGGTTGTACTTCCCGAGGACTCTAAGGAAGTGTAGCCGCTGCCGAGCCTTCTTGATGATTGATGTGGTGTTGACTGTCCAGGAGAAGTCATTAGAGATGTGGACTCCAAGGTACCTGAAGGTGTGGACCCTCTCTACACGCTCGCCGTTGATGTAGAGGGGGGCAGGGTCGGTGCTGCTCCTCCTGAAGTCGACGATGATCTCTCTGGTCTTGCTGGTGTTGAGAGCGAGGTTGTTCTCCGAAGACCAGGCCGTCAGCTTCAGGACCTCCTCTCTGTAGGCAGCCTCGTCACCCCTGGAGATGAGCCCGACCACTGTGGTATCGTCGGCGAACTTGACGGTAAGGTTGTCACTGTGGGCCGGACTGCAGTCATGGGCGTAAAGGCAGTAGAGGAGGGGACTCAGCACACAGCCCTGTGGGGAGCCGATGCTCAGCGTGCGGGAGGATGAGAGGTGCGGGCCAAGTCTCACCTTCTGGGGTCGGTCCGTTAGGAAGTCCCTTATCCAGGCGTTTGTGAGAGGGGGGAGGCCAAGAGTGTCCAGTTTATTGCAGAGTCTGTCCGGGATTATTGTATTGAAGGCAGAGCTATAGTCCACATTTCCGGGTGAAGCCAGGTTTCGGTGATAATCATAGCACAACAGTCCCGAACATAGCGGTTTCCAGCAAGTTGTAACTCCAGGTCGTCCATCTTCTGTACAAGGGATCTGGCATTAGAGAGGAACAGGCTCGGTAGAGGTGGCTTGTGGGGTTGTTTCCTAAGCCTGAGCAAGACTCCGGACCTGCGGCCACGCTTCTGCTTCCTCTCCCTCCTCCGTCTGCGCCGTCTCCCAGACCCGACAACAAACCACGGAGAGCCCTGTGCTCTCGCTATGTCATCTGGGATGTTGTGCTCGTGGTGAAAGTCGCTCGAAACAGATATCTGGTGCGAGTTACCGATATCCAAGAGTGACTGGCGGGTGTACCGGGTGTTTGCAGTACAGGTGGTGCACAAAAGGAAAAAAAACATGAAGAAAAGAAGGAAGAAAGAGCACTGAAATGGAGAGCCTTAAGCCGCTGCGTCTGTGCGCGCCGCCATCTTGGATTTTTTTTTTTTTTTTTTTTTTTTTTTTTATACAAACATTTTTGAAAACTTAAACCATTATCACCTAGACATTACTGCTCGCTCCGACCTCACTTCATTTGACACTCACACAGATTTAGAGAAGAGAAAATTGGAGGCATATCTTTACATCTGGAGGGGTCCTCAAATTAAGCATTAATCAGTGAAAAACAATGTTGCACTCTTTCTCACATCATCAAGGTACTCGAAGCGCTTTGAAACTATTTCCATATTCACCCATTCACACACTGATGGCTGATGGAATAACTTTGACGCAATGCAGCAGCAGCAGCAGGACACTGGCCGGCTCAATGCTGCAGCATAAGCTAGTTACCTCTCTGTTATCAATGCGCTGCTAAAAGATAGTTTGTCTGCAATAGCGCTTATAATAACAATATTACTAATATTTGGTTAATATTCCGGTCACAATATGTAAATAGAGTATTGTTGGCGGGTTTTGGATGGTTATTTAGAGGGTTTTGTGCACCGAATAGAGAGACCCTATTGACTTTTTAATTTATTTATTTATTTATTTACGACTTAAAATGCATAAAAAAAGAACATATGTGTTCATGTCTCACATAGGGATTGTGAATGATAAACAGCACATCTCTTTCTAATTTTTGCGTATTTCCAGTATGACCGATCTGCTGATAAGGTCAGAGTGTATGAGCGTTCCGTGAATCTGACCTTTTGGATGAGAAAGTTAATTATAACCAATAATATAAACACAATGATACGCTCAGACAGGATCTCCACTGCAATATGTACGCCATTGATACTGATGTGATTTGTAGGGAACGTGTTCCTGTAGATGTGGTCCTGCAAGTGATGTCCAGGGTCCAGATGCAGAGCTACTACAGAGCAGCCATCACTGCGGTCAGAGTTCATCACATTTAATACGTATGGTGCAATAGCTGCCTAGTAAACTAGTAGAAATGAAAATGGGTTAATTTGACCATAAATACATATAGAGTGCATCCGGAAAGTGTTCACAACGCTTCATTTTTTCCACATGTTATGTTACAGCCTTATTCTAAAATAGAATAACTTCATTTTGTCCTCAAAGTTTGACACACAATACCCCACAATGAAAAAGGTTTTTGCAGAGGCTTTTGAAATTGTATTAAAAATAAAACATTAAGATATCAAATGTACATAAATATTCACAGCGTTTGCCATTGGTTATAAAGTGAGCTCAGGTGTGTCCTGTTTTAACTGATCATCCTTGAGATGTTCCTACAGCTTGATTGGACTCCACCTATAGTAAATTCAGTTGACTGGGCATGATCTGGAAAGGCAAACACCTGTTTATATTTAAGGTCCCACACTTGACAGTGCATGGCAAAGCACTAACCAAGCATGAAGTCGAAAGAAATTGTATGTAGACTTTCGAGATAGGATTGTCTCAAGGCACAAGTCTGGGAAAGGGTTCATAAAAATATCTGCTGCCTTGACGTTCCAATTGAGCACAGTGGGCGCCATCATCCGTAAATGGAAAAAGTTTGGAACCACCCCTTCCGAGACCAAGAACTCAATAGTCACTCTGTTAGAGCTACAGCATTCCTTTGTGGAAAGAGGAGAACTTTCCAGAAGGACAACCATCTGTGCAGCAAAGACCAGTATGGTAGAGTGGCCAGACAAAAGCCATTCCTTTGTAAAAGTTTAATAAATGCACCTGAAAGACTCTCAGACCATGAAAAAAATGATCAGGTCAGATGGGACAAAGATTGAACTCTTTGGTGTGAATGCCAGATGTCATATCTGAAGGAAACCAGACACCGCTCATACCATCCCTACAGTGATTCATGGTGGTTGCAGGAACTCGGAGTCTAGTCAAGATAGAGGGAAATTAATGCAGCAATGTACAGAAACATCCTCTTTGAAAACCAGCTTGGAGCAACAGTTCAGCTTTCATGAGGTGGCGCTTCAAGGCAGCCGCAGTTTTTGTCGTCGGCGTGTGCCCTTGATTTTTATATGTGTTTTTAAGCTGTCCCTGTATTTTTTAATCGTAACATTTTCAAGGCAACGTCTGGGAACGGTTTCATGCATCAGTGTGTGGCCATCGGTAGGATTCAAACGAGATGGAAGGACTAAATAATCGCAAATACCCTCCACACTTCCTAATGAACTTGAAGAGACACGCAGCCCAGCAGAATGGAAACATATAACGGACGCTGAGAAGCACTGGAATAGCCCGCAAAAGAAGCCGTGCGCGAGGATCTAAAGCCGGTAAAAACAGGCGGCAGAAAATAACAGTTACAGAAGGACACAGACCGAGCCCCATGCAAAGAAGGAAAAGGGTGAGTGTCCTGGCTGAAATACGCTGTGTTAAACCTGACCGAGAGAAGCCGCGCATGCCGAAGTTAACTCTCTGCAACGTGAGGTCATTGATAAACAAAACTGACGAATATGAACTGTTGCTGAAAACTTTAGATGCAGACATTGGGTGCGTTACTGAGATGTGGGCGCACAATAATATTCCGGATGAATCGTTGTCAGTCAAGGACTACCAACTATTTAGGAGAGACAGAAATGGAAAAAGTGGAGGGGGCGTGGCTGTGTACTGTCATGAGAGACTACAGGCAAAAAGAAGAGGGGACCTGGAGAGTGATGACTTTGAATGCGCATGGGTTCAAATACAACCGCGCCGGACCCCAGCAGTGTCTCAACCATATTTGTGGGAAACCTATATCACCCACCATGGGCAGACAAAAAATCGTGCCAGGACCAAGTCCTGGAGTATTTAATAACCACCATAGACACAATTAAAGCGTCTTCCCCCCATATGGGGCTATATTTATGTGGGGATTTCAATAAACTGCCCACAAAAATGCTGACCTCCTCCCACCCCGATATTCGGCAGATAGTTAAACGTCATACACGTGGGCAAACCACCCTAGATCTGATTTTTACGAACATGGCTAACTTCTACAGCCCCCAACCACCCTTTGCCCCCTAGGTGCAAGCGACCACAAGTGCTTGGTGCTGAGCCCAGTGAATACAACAGGGCAGAAACAACAGGTGAAGAGGAGGAGGGCTCGATTAGTGACCACAGAAAGAAAAGAGGCTCTGTCAACATGCATCGCTATGACTGACTGGTCTGCTGTCTATGAGGCTGTGGACATCACTGCCAAAGCAGCAAGTTTTAACAACTATATCCAGACAGCAATGGACATATGCATGCCTGTGCAACTGAAAAAAATTACAAATGCGGACAAACCATGGATGACAGAGAAAATAAAACAGGCTATAAAGAAAAGACAAAAAGCCCACAATAAATGGGGGAAAGTGGGAAAATGGAGAGAAATTAGAAACTCTGTCCAAAGACTTATACGCGAGGCAAAGACTAGATATTATAAAAATGAAATGCAAAACCTAAAGAAAAAGAACCCCAAGGAGTGGTGGGATTATATAAATAAAGGACTAGGACGTGCTAAATCATCAACTGATGGAACAATCAAAATACAAGAAGTTGAAGAGGACAAAGCTGCAGACGCCCTGAAGAACTTCTTTGCGGAGTCGTGGACTAAAGCAACGCCCTATTGTGTCTATCCCCTACCAAGAGCTACACCAAGTGATATCTGTAGCATAGGTGAGATGAAGCTAGCCCTCACTCGGCTGGACCCCCAGAAAGCAAGTGGGCCGGATGGCATTCCCACCTGGCTGCTGAAAGAACATGCAGAGGACCTGGCACCGGTCATCACACATCTGACCAACTGCTCTTTCCAAAAGGGGTGTGTCCATGATGTATGGAAAGAGTCAAATGTCTGTCCCATACCCAAAGGCCAAGACCCTGGCTCAATCTCAGACTGGCGTCCTATCTCACTAACTTCTTGTGTGGGAAAAACAATAGAACGTTTTGTGTTGAAAAAGCTTATGCCAACCGTGCTTGACGTGTGTAAAAATCAATATGCATATCTGCCTAAGCACAGTACTACAACGGCTCTAGTCAGGGCAATGCACACCTGGCTTACCAAAACCGAGTCCAAACCAACGATGGTGAGAGTACTGTTGGCAGATATGTCGAGAGCTTTTGATGTAATTGACCATGGGATCCTGATGCAAAACATACTGGACCTAGGACTGTGCCCATATCTGACAGCCTGGCTACATAGTTACATCTCAGGAAGGAGACAGAGAGTGGTGGCAAATGGAGCTCACAGCCCCTGGATTGAAGTTACATCCGGGGTGCCACAAGGGGGTGTTGTCTCCCCATATGTCTTCCTCCTTTACATGGCCACCCGGGATGCTGTGTTTGAGGACACCCTTGATGTCGGATATGCAGACGACATCGGGCTATCGAGAGCGATCCCCATATCCAGCATCATGTCAGACACAACAATGTGTCAGGAGGCACAAAGGCTGGACGAATGGGCAGCAAATAAGAAAATGATACTCAATGGGAAGAAGTCGGTAGAACTCCGGATATGTTTTGCCCGAAATCCATCACAACCTCCTGCACTGATGTTGGGGGGACAGGAGGTCCCTGTCGTGGAAACAACAAAGTACCTGGGTTACCATCTCGATCAAAACCTGACTGGAGATGTGCACATCGAGAAGGCAATAAAAACCGCCTCCAAGCGGCTGCACTACCTCACAGTCATGGCGAGACATGGAATACCTGCAGACGACCTTGTTACCATCTACACCACTCTCATCAGGCCGTGTCTGGAATATAGCTCAGTGCTCTTAGTGGGCTGCTCCAAAAAACAACAGGCAGAGCTAGAGCTAGTCCAGAAACGTGCCTGTAAAATCATTACGAGGAGAGCTGGAAACATCTCACAACGCCTACCATCACAGACCAGGAGAGAGGAGGCTGCAGTGAAGCTGGTCAGGGATATGCATGATGAGCAACACCCTCTGCATGACCTGCTACCTCCAACACGAGGCAGCCGCACTGCCAGGACATTGAGGAACCAACATAAGCTGGCTGAACCCGAGCCCAAAGCCAAGACAAAGAGACTTAAATACTCTACCGTTCATACTGCAATTAAGCTGTATAATGACACTATCTAATTAAATAAGTAATACAGTCATATACCAGAATGCTAATAGTTACCATGCTGCTGTTGCCCTGAAAATGTTTTTTTATATAAAATACTGTCTGTTCTTTTAATTTTTTAATTTTTGTTTGTTTGATATTCATTGTAAAGTTCAGCTGCTTTTTCAGTGGGGCCCTGGCTCCACTGCAAGCATGAATTAATAAAGTCAAGTCAAGGACAACCATCCTAAGCTCACAGCGAAGATATCAATGAAATGGCTTTAGGACAACTCTGTAAATGTCCACGAGTGGCCCAGCCGTTGCCCAGACTTGAATCTGATTGGAATCCTTCCCTTTTTTCCTTCCCTTTATCTCGAAAATCCTCAAAAAAATTGTTGCACATCAGCTAATTTAACAGTTAGCGTCTAACAATCTCTGTGAACCCTTTTAGTACGGTTTCAGGGTAAATCACTCTACGGAGACAGCCGATCAACGATCTATTGCTAACTATGGATCCTAATGCATCATCCATGTTGCTGCTACTTGATCTTAGCGCTGCTTTCGATACCGTCGATCAGAACATTCTATTAGAACGTATCAAAATACGTATTGGTATGTCAGACTTAGCCTTTTCTTTCTTTAACTCCTATCTTACTGACAGGATGCAGTGTGTCTCCCTGCAATGTGACCTCGGAGTACATGCTGCTGCTAGGTGACATCATACGCAAATACGGTGTTAGCTTTCCTGTTATGCTAATGACACCCAAATCTACATGCCCCTAAGACCAACACGCCAGATTGTAGTCACCTGGAGGCGTGTTTAAATGAAATTAAACAATGGATGCCCACTTTTTGCATCTTAACGCTAAGAAAACGGAAATGCTGATTGTCGGTTCTGCTCGACACCGGAACCTTTTTAATAATACCACCTTAACATTGACAAAAAAACAATTACACAAAGTGACTCGGTAAAGAATGTCGGTATTATCTTCGACCCAACTCTCTCAGTCACACATTAAGAGTGTTACTAAAACAGTCTTCTTTCATCTCCGTAGTACCGCTA
This sequence comes from Nerophis lumbriciformis, assembly GCF_033978685.3. Lineage (NCBI taxonomy): Eukaryota > Metazoa > Chordata > Actinopteri > Syngnathiformes > Syngnathidae > Nerophis > Nerophis lumbriciformis. The sequence goes on along the minus strand of NC_084553.2, from coordinate 17,959,704 downwards.
AAATTTGTCCCATTTTGTCCACCACTGACGCTGAGATCATTATTCATGCGTTCGTTACGTCTCGTCTCGATTACTGTAACGTATTATTTTCGGGTCTCCCTAAGTCTAGCATTAAAAGATTACAGTTGGTACAAAATGCGGCTGCTAGACTTTTGACAAGAATAAGAAAGTTTGATCATATTACGCCTATACTGGCTCAACTGCACTGGCTTCTTGTGCACTTAAGATGCGACTTTAAGGTTTTACTACTTACGAATAAAATACTACACTGTCTAGCTCCATCCTATCTTGCTGATTGTATTGTACCATATGTCCTGGCCAGAAATCTGCGTTCAAAGAACTCTGGCTTATTAGTGATTCCCAGAGCCCAAAATAAGTCTGCGGGCTTCAGAGCGTTTTCTATTCGGGCTCCAGTACTCTGGAATGCCCTACCGGTAGCAGTTAGAGATGTTACCTCAGTAGAAGCATCTAAGTCCTATTGTAGAACTAATTTGTATACTCTAGCCTTTAAATAGACCCCTTTTTAGACCAGTTGGTCTGCTTTCTCCCTTTTCTACTCTCTCTTGATTATTTGATTGAACATCTCTGGAGAGATCACTGACGCTTCCTATCTATCCTGATAGAGCTTACGAGGTGCTGCAAAGAAGAATGGGCAAAACTGCCCAAAGATAGGTGTGGCAAGCTTGTGGCATCGTATTCAAAAATACTTGAGGCTGTTATTGCTTACAAAGGTGCATTAATAAAGTGTTGAGCAAAGGTTTTGAATACTGGTACTTATGTACATCCGATGCCTTAGTTTTGTTTTTGTTTTGTTTTTAGTTTTTTATATATGCATTTGCAAAAAGCTAAATAAAAATCACTTTGTCATTATGGGGCATTGTGTGTATAATTCTTAGGACAAAAAAGTATTTATCTTATTTTGGAGATAAGCTGTAACATACCAAATGTTGAAAGAGTGAAGCGGAATATCACACTGCACAAGTCAACATTTTTCAAAAGGAAGAGGAAAAAGCAGAACTTATTTGATCCACCCCTTTCTCCTTGTCTCAGCAATTACTGATAGTGTGTGTCTTCCATGAGAAAATGCTGATAAAACAGAATACTTTGTCATCAAACCTGAGAGCATGACAACATTTAAACATGATGTGAATACTAGTTGGAAAAATCTTAAAAACACTTATTATTTCCCAATATGGCCACCGAATATTTCATATATGATTTAATATTGTATATAATGTACAATGTTAGTATGTTGTTTGTATTCAGAAAAAATACCAAAAGTATATTTCTTACTTGTGTCTCCTGATTTTACTATTTGCCAGGAGGCTCGTCAGTATGAACCTGAAGGCTTCATGGATCGAGAGCAGTTCAGAAAAATATTTGACGAACTGGATAAAGACCGTATCAAGGAGGTAAAGTCGTTCAACTGAGAGTTACTCTGATAATGCAGGCTGATGATAATTAAAATATGAGGAATGCTATAATCACTGTTAATGGACCTGTTTTTTTTTACAGCATCCGCCCTTACCGCAGTATAACAACGTAGTACTGCAGAAGATGCAGCTGGTTTTCAGCCACTACTATTTCACGATACTCGGCAATGCAGTGGCGTTGGCCAATGTGGTGTGCATTTGTGTAAGTAAGACATCCAGCCTACTTTCTTATACTAATGCTGTGCATTATCCCACTGTCAATGTTGCAGACCCTTGGATTGGGTGATAACTAGACTTGTGGTCAGTACATTTTATGCCAAGACTGTAGCTCTTTGGATGGTGACTTATTTGTCCCAATGTACATTAAAAATAACCCAACTCTCATTATTATCTCCACCGTGAGGTTTTGTAATTGTTGGGGGTTTTTTGTCTGTTAGTTAGCAACATAACACAAACATTTATGGGTGCGGAAATGTCAGAAATTAGGTAAGGAACATATGATTACATTTTGAAGGTGAGCCGGATCACCGTCTAGATTCAGCATTGTTCAAAATGTTTCAATTTGATAGTATTTGCATTCTATAAGAATTATTACTTCCTTTAAGGCTAGTAACTTTGCCCACACGTAATCATCAGAGTTTGCTGTCTTGAAGTGTTTTCCCAGTTTGAGAAACGCCCTTCATCAGTTTACAACTGGCAGCCATCAGAGAACTGTGGCTTGCTCTCTCCTCATTAATCTTGTACTTTCATTTGGACAAACATGTTTTCGTTCACATAGATTGGTCATTACCCAATAATTATTGGCACTATCTTAGTGTCATCTCCATTTAAAAGAAGAAGGAACATTTGTCTGTGTTTATTTGATTACTAATTGCATTTTATTTGTGTTTATGTTTAAAAGTTTGTATTTCACACCAACATCTCCTTCACAATGATTTTTCCTGAAGATTTATTTTTACTACTGGGAGATTGTGCCAGGCGGAGGTCTTACAGCCGATTCAGGAACATAAAGTGATCTAATCTATGCACTCACTCTTCTGACTATTGCTGTAATGTGTAACATCATAGCATTTAATTATCTCTTTGTTTTGTTCAGACTGTGTTGGTATTGAATTCAGAAAAGTCCATAGCAGAGCGAGACAACCATTACATGGAGGTAAGCGTCAACATAACAAAAAGACGTCTTGTCTCATGTTGAACCATCACTTGTAATCTCATTTGTAACTTGTAATAATATTGATATTGTAATGTTGATACATTTACACAAAACCACTTTTTCTGTCGTTGTCAGATCATCAACTTGTGCTTTATCATCTACTACATGTTTGAAATGGCTGTGAAAATATTTGCTTTTGGCTGGAAGGGGTACCTATCCTACAGAAACAACATCTTTGATGGTTTTCTCACCGTCCTGTTACTGGTAACATTGTTTGATTGACATTACTTTCATTAAAGTATTCACAATAAAGAAATGGTATTCATATCCACAGTATTAGAATGGCCAGAAGAGAAGGAATGAAAATGTGAAAGGTGATCCATTCAAAAATTGATACGATCGATACACAGTGTTCAATTTAAAAAAAAATTTTTTTTACTATACGATGCTTCATATAGTGTGTAAATGAAATTAAAGTGATTAGATGGATATTACAATTGTTGTTGTTTTTAATACTTTATTACAACATCTTTTTTGTTATTTGTTATTTTTTATAATACACAATCATAGATACCTCTGGCAATTAAGGGTAAGATCCAAATGATTTAAATGAGAGCCAGTAGTCGTTTTTGCTCTTGTTGAGTTATTGTGCAATCCAATTTATTTTGTACAAAAAATTGTAAGTAATACTGCGAACTTAATGCGTCATCTGATTTACAACAAAACTAACAAACTTTATACAAATGTGTTATTGTTTTATTTCCTTTCCTGTATTTTCAGTTGCGTAATCAATAACATTGTCAAAGTATAGAAGCAGGACTCAAAATTTAATCTGAGGCCAAAATAAGGACGTTTGAAACCACCAGGACTTTTCAATAATTGGCAGGCTGTCTAAAACTGAACAAGATGCAGCAATCTACCAATCAATAGTGTATGGTAGAATGGAAGGAACATGGCAACCCAGTAGACTCCTGAAGGACTCTCAGACCATGAGAAACTATATTATTTGGTCTGATTAGACAAAGATTGAAGTATTTGGCGTTATTGCCTGGCGTCCTCTTTGGAGGAAAGCTGGCACCGTTAGTCACCTGGATAATATCATTCTTACAGTGAAGCATGGTGGTGGCAACATCAAGCTGTGGAGATGTTCTTAAGCGTCAGGAACTGGTAGACTAAAATATGTATGCAGCAATGTACAGACATGTCCTGCATGAAAACCTGCTCCACAACAATCCTGACCTAAAACTGGGGCAACAGTTTATCTTTCAGCAGAACAACCATCCTAAACACACAGCACAGATCTCAAAGGGGTGTCTCCATGGAATTTGAGATATTTGTGCCAAGTTTGTGTACCGTACTCATAAATACTTGAGACCGTAATTGCTGCCAAAGGTATATAAAGCAAGTATTAAACAACAGCGTTGCGTATGTGGAGAAGGTGTTCATCTTCAGGTCCCCAGGACCCACATTTCTGAGAACTTCTCTTTGACAGCTAACACATCTGCCCTAGTCAAAAAAACCTGTCAGCACATCTGTGTCCTGAGGAAACTTGCTGGTCTTCTATCGGGCCACAATTGAAAGCACGTTGGTGCACACCTTGCCTGTATGCTTCATTAGCTGCAGAGTGCCCAATAGGTTTAGATCCATCAGGTCTAAAAGTAACAATCCAAACAAGTTTTGCGTTCCAATCGGTAGTCAGAACCTTGTACGAAGCAGCACAGCGACAGTGTTTTATAAACATCAAGATGTCATTGCTACTGATGTTTTTTTCTGTTTTGAATGTTTTTTTATGTTTTCTCACTTGTCACTTTGACACTTTGTTCTCCCTCTGCTCCTTTGTGGCTTGCCAACTCAATTTAGTTGTACAGGTCAATGACAATAAAAGTCTCAAATAATACTTACTTCTTACTTTTTTATTGAACTTTAAAAAAAAAAAAAAAAAAAAGTTTTTTAAACAATATAAACCCTTATCGCTGATCATTGGCCGGAACCAATGATCAGCGATAAGGGTTTATATTGTTTAAAAAACTTTTCTTTTCCATCCGTCCACCCATTTTCTACTGATTGTCCCTTGATTGTGGTAAATTTATTTCCGCAAAGTAAGAATTAATAATCATAAACTAAATAACTTTATAGCTTATGCATCAAAAAATCAGTTAACTACCTTCTAAATATGCCCTATAGACATGACCCACAGACTAACACTTGTTTAATCCAATATACTTTAGTCATGCTGCCTGAACAGTGGCCACAGTAGCGAACAGTGCGCTCTGACTGGTTTGGTCTCATCTAGTGGCAAATGTACAGTATTGGCCACAATGCATGCTTAAACATGCTTAATTTTGGCAGAAATATGTAAAATATGCTTAAAAAAATGTAAATAATTATACAATAGTATGAAGTTGCAAATGTCTCAAATCGTGATATGACGAGGCAAGATTTTATATCTATGTCTACAACATAGAAGATCCAATGATTTGTGACTGACATTTTTTGTCTCTCACTGCTAGGTCCTGCAGATCACTATTTATGCTATATACCGCCTTCCTCATACACATGGGTAAGTTTTTGTTGCATTCACCATGTATAGTATTTAACACAACGTTAACATTGTCTTTAGCTGAAAGACATCTGGATTGGGCACTCTTAGAATGCTGTATAATAAATAACAACGACTTACATTACAACAGCCAATTATGCTGATCTCCTAACTGTGTGTGTGTCTGTGTCACTACAGGAACCCGTCCTTTAAGAGTATGTTTTCGTTGTGGGAGATGGTTCGTTTTGTTAACATGCTGATTGTCTTCCGCTTCCTGCGCATCATTCCTGATATCAAGGTAGATAACAGATGTTTTATTCCACTTTCATAGTGTGTGTGTAGGTGCGTTTGACTGTGCATGTGCTTGTGTGTGAGTCAGATCTGCCCACGTGTATTAATTTTTTGAAACTCGACATACACTAGCGTTTTGACCTTTTAATAAGCTGTTCAACTGCATAGTTTGTTGCATTTGGATGGATTCAACTCCAAGTTGAGGTTCTGAAACCTGGATTATGCTCCTTTGTCAAGGCACTAGTGTTTGCTGGCTACCCCGACAACCTCACCCATTGCCAAACCTTTTGCATAGTGTGATACTGTGCACTATATGTTTATAACTGTATATATAGTATATGCACTCTGGAATTTAGGAACACCCTGTACAGTATTTTACACAGAACAGCAATCTATTTATTGCAATGGGTGGCTGGTCAGTGTGGCGACGATTTGACGTCATTGTATAATTTGCATAATTTGGTATGACTCCTGTATTTTTTTAAAGGGTAAACACAATTTATATATACTGAATATAGTAAAGACTTACACATTTTTAAAGGCCAATCTGTGGAACAAAATGATTTTATTAGTTTTTAGATCAACATGTTATTCTTGTTAGATACATCGATTTTCTCTACAATTTAACATCGTTACATCAATGTTACATTGTTTCTTTCTACAATGTAACACAGGCTGCACTTTGTTCACCCCTGGGTTAATTACATATATTGTTCTGCCCTCCCTAAATGTTGGAATTTACTTGTAGTTATAATGTATTTGTAGTTTGGCATATAGGTAAACAATTTTTTAAGTTAGAGTTGAACAAAATCCAACTTGGGGATGTTTATTGATAGTCTCCACAATGAAGTTACTGTAAAACTAGGCTCACAAAGGTTAGTACATTGTATACAGGGTTATTCAAAAAGAATGAGTTGAGATACATTTCTTATCACATTGATATTTCCCGTGCTGCAGGTGGTGGCCGCCTTGAACACTTGTAAAACAGAAAATATAATTGACTGTGAATAGAATTTGGTAGGATTTTTCTATTTATCTGTACCTTATTAAAATATTGCGTATTGAAATCGGTTCATTCTTTTTTTATTTTCCCTGTACACATGAAGTGCACATGTAGGAATCATATTAAATTGACAATACAGCTTGGTATACATTTTTAAAAAGCAATACAACCATACAAAATAAAGTTCTGTAGCCTAGTGGTTAGAGTGTCCGACCTGAGATCGGTAGGTTGTGAGTTCAAACCCTGGCCGAGTCATACCAAAGACTATAAAAATGGGACCCATTACCTCCCTGCTGGGCACTCAGCATTAAGGGTTGGAATTGGGGGTTAAATCACCAAAAATGATTCCCGAGCGCGGCACCGCTGCTGCCCACTGCTCCCTTCACCTCCCATGGGGTGATGTAGGGAGCAGTGGAGATGCAGAGAATAATTTCGCCACACGGGGCGGCATAGCTCGGTTGGTAGAGTGGCCGTGCCAGCAACTTGAGGGTTCCAGGTTCGATTCCCGCTTCCGCCATCCTAGTCACTGCCGTTGTGTCCTTTGGCAAGACACTTTACCCACCTGCTCCCAGTGCCACCCACACTGGTTTAAATGTAACTTAGATATTGGGTTTCACTATGTAAAGCGCTTTGAGTCACTAGAGAAAAGCGCAATATAAATCTAATTCACTTCATTTTACTTCACACCTAGTGTGTGTTTGACTATCATTGGTACTTTAACTTACGGTAATACAAAATTAAGGTTGCCGTGTCTGCCGCTGGCATAAAATGGCCGATCCGATTGACAGGCTAAAAATAATTATCATCGCGATTGTTTTAAACTTCTACAAACAAATTAACAAATTTGGATTTTAACGTAACAAAATTGACATTAAAAAAAAGCATTTTTACTTACAGCCATATACTCACCAAACTGTGTAGAAACTAATATTGACCGCTAACTTTTTACTCCTAGGCCTAACTGCTCTGTATTGTGTGCTGACAAGCTATGGAAGCCTGTTGCTCAACCCTCAAACTGAAATTGTATTACAAATACACATTTAGTGTTTAGTGGAACATGTTTGCCATGAGAAAGCAGCACATACAGGTGAAACTCCCAAAAGTTTGATATTGTGTAAAAGTCCATCCATTTTAGCAATTCAACTTCAAATGTTAAGCTAACATGATATACTGTAAATTCATTACATACAAAGTGAAATATGTTAAGCTTGTATTTGTTATAATTTTGATGATCATGGTTTAGTTTTTGAAAACCCCAGATTTTCAGAAATTTTCAATTCAAGGTTTTCATAAGGTGTAAGCCATAATCATCAAAATTATAATTAATAATGAAGTTTTGAAATATCTTGAGTTGCATGTTATGAGCCTATGCCTATGTAATTTCACCTTGTAAACCTTTGCGCAATATTCTAGTTTTTGAGTTTCACCTGTATATCACCTGAAAGGCGAAGTGTTACCTACCTGTAACACCAAATCTTTGGCAAAAATCTTTATTTGTGGCAGCCATTCGAATTTATAGGAAACACTGTTGTACATCACTGGTCTAAAAATCTGAGCACCAACGCTATCCTTTTTACAAAATACTACATTACTTCCTCACACTGATACAAGTATTTTGTTCTGCAGCTAATGGCGTTAGTTGCAAGTACCTTGTTGGACTTGGTGAAAAACCTAAGAGCATTTGCAGGGATACTGGTGGTGAGTAAATCAAGATTTTTTCACTTAAATAGTACTTTTTATGGCACGATGCCATAAAGAGAGAAACTAACTTGTTTTTAACATAATGTTGTAAGTCAACAAGTACTACCTGGTCGCAGTTTGGCTAACAATGAAAGTACCATGTATGCACGTGAACTGTGGCCGAAAATAAGTTACATCAATGCAGCTGTCAAACTGGAACTAGGCTTGGACAATGTGGCCTAAAAATATATATAATTATATAAAATTATATTTACGATTTTTTTCCCCTACTTTTAAACAATACATAGAAATGACAGATCATTCGAAATTTTATGAAAAACTAGTTGTTAGAAATAACATTGCATACACTGAATCTTAGCCAATTCTATTTTTTATAATGTTCTTTCTAGACCAGATATAAATTTTACTTTTTATGGAATACTAATCAAAGAACTAAATTAAGAGCTTCCACTGCGAGGCAATACTTTTGTTTTGAATAAAATACTTATTTAAACAAAAATGTAGCATTGCACATTGCATGCAAATAAATAATACTCACTAATACTAAAGATGAATATAATACAAACTTCAAACTTCTGTCTTGAATAAAATACTTATGTAAATAAAAATCTAGTAGTGTACATTGTATGCAAAAAATAATCAAGTAAATTATTGACAGTACTATAGTTTTAGCAAGTGGATAAACGCAGACTTTTCCATTGTATGTGCACATGTTGGCGATGTGCAGAGCGGCTGCTTTTGTGATTGTTCTCTGCATTGTGCTATTTTTTTCATACATGGTACCTTGTGTAAATGATTCCACCACAGTAAGATGCTGTTTAGCTGGAGTTTGTTGTTCATTGCTGTGGTCTTGTTCGCCTCATAGAGTTGCATTTCCCCCACTCAGCTAGATGCTTCTGTTTCAGATGCTAGAATAAATGTGTTGTGCTGCTTCCTTTTTTAAAACAAACTTTGCAGTGTGCAATTATAGCAGATCGCTGAAACAATCTTTCCCTTGGTGGTACAAGCACTAAATTTGGTACACATTTGTTTTAGGGTTTATTCTCTTAGAAAAAGTATAATATCCACATTGAAAAACAAAATGGCCACCATTTGAAGTGGTTTTAAACTGTGTTTGAGCTAGATTTTGATTAAATAGTGTTATATTTACCCCAAGAGGGACAAGTGGTAAAAAATGGATGGATGGATGTTTATGTTCTATACATCAAAATGTTTTTGATTATGAAAAATCCAATTCTGCATTTTCAAAATCTTAAATATTGAAAACTAAGATGATATGACAGGAATGAAGAGACAATAACTCTCTTAGTGATGCTTTTAGTTTGAACAAAGGACTGTCCAGTATAGAGACATGTATTGTGGGTAGTAACGTGCTACATTTACATTACATTGCCACATTACATTTACTTAAGTAACTTTTTAGATTAAGTGTACTTGTCAAAGTAGTTTTAATGCAACTTACTTTTTACTTTTAATTGAACATTTTTGTGAAGAAGAAACACTACTTATACTCTGTTACATTGAGTTTGATTCCGATCGCTACATTTATTCATATCATAATTATTTTTAATCTATTGATTAACGCTTACAAAAACGTATTGTTTTTGGCTCGTCAGCAAGCCTTCTTCCAGCAGGCACTGTCACATGACTCTGCGTCACCAATCCAACAAAGCACTAGTAATGTTTGAAACCATTTTACCAATCAAACGGAGCCTGGCATACTACATTATTTGCAGGCAAAAAAGAACAACCAGGGGTCTGTAGGGACTGTTTACACCAACATGCACTAAGTACAGATATATTAAAGTGTTTGATAAAATAAAAACCTACTTGTTTAATAAGTTCTCAAAGAAGACACTCTAATTACCTGACATGACGCCAGCACATCCCAACTGATGGAGAGAACCGATGGACAGAAACATTTTGATGTATTTTGACACTAAAACATTTTACAGTATATGCACAATGGAATCAATACAGCATAAAAATATTGTTTATTTTTCATTCGACAGTAGACAAGAATAATGAGTAGTAGATCATATAACTTCAAGACATCATCGATCTTATTCATTAAAATCGTTATTGCTACTTTATTTAGTGATGCATGAATTAAATGTCCAATTACAACAATTTAGACAATGTTATTAACACATAAAGCAGCAGTTAAAAATAATTAATTGCATAGTTTATATTAATATTAAATACTTAAACACCAAAATAGCGACTTTTTTGTATCTCTCTGACGATTATAATAAACACATTTAAATACATAAAAAATAGAAACTACACTAAACAGCAGTGGAAAGTTGTAGTTATCTGTTAGATCCGGAACTTAAAATTTACTAGTGCTACCTTATTAGCATGTAGCATTATCTTCTTCTAATATATTCACATTCCCACATAACTGAACAAGTTGAAATGACCACAACAACCCCTTAGTGTACGAGAGGCACACTGCGTATGTCCAATAGTCACAGCAAAGATACTGTGAGCATGGAAACCAGAACTTCACATGTAGGTGTGAATATAGAAGAAACCAAATTATTTGAGAAATCAGACTAATATAGTGCATGGAAACGCACTGACTGACATGGAGTGAGACAAGGCAGCACAAGTCTTCAATCTCTTCAAACTAAAAAAAATAACATTTATGTAATTTGTCCATTCGAAACACATTTCAGCCTCTAAGAATTACACGCACGCACACACACACACACACGAACCATTAAAAATAGCTATTACATAAATCAGAAGTATAAGAGGATGTGGTACTACTAATCTGGGGTAGGCTAGTGCATTAGACATAGGATTACACTGTTCCTGGTAGGTAGGATAATGTCAATTTTCTCTGTACATTTTGCTAAATATTTGCACAATATATCATATAGAGCATCCATCCATCCATCCATCCATCTTCTTCCGCTTATCCGAGGTCGGCAGCATCCTAAGCAGGGAAGCCCAGACTTCCCTCTCCCCAGCCACTTCGTCCAGCTCCTCCCGGGGGATCCCGAGGCGTTCCCAGGCCAGCCGGGAGAGATAGTCTTCCCAACGTGTCCTGGGTCTTCCCCGTGGCCTCCTACCGGTCGGACGTGCCCGAAACACCTCCCTAGGGAGGCGTTGGGGTGGCATCCTGACCAGATGCCCGAACCACCTCATCTGGCTCCTCTCGATGTGGAGGAGCAGCGGCTTTACTTTGAGCTCCTCCCGGATGACAGAGCTTCTCAGCCTATCTCTAAGGGAGAGCCCCGCCACCCGGCGGAGGAAACTCATTTCGGCCGCTTGTACCCGTGATCTTGTCCTTTCGGTCATGACCCAAAGCTCATGACCATAGGTGAGGATGGGAACGTAGATCGACCGGTAAATTGAGAGCTTTGCCTTCCGGCTCAGCTCCTTCTTCACCACAACGGATCGATATAGCGTCCGCATTACTGAAGACGCCGCATCGATCCGCCTGTCACTCGTGAACAAGACTCCGAGTTACTTGAACTCCTCCACTTGGGGCATATAGAGCAGGAAATTATTTTCTTTTAGTGTATTTTTTTGATTTTTTGATTTAGGTGGTTAATTATTTAATCGTATAGTACCCACATTTGCATGCACACAACTGTGTACACTTGAGGCTGATGCAATAGCATTTGCATCGCCCTCGGCATTATTTTAGGAACGCTCAAGTTTGTCATTGCCAAACATTGCGCCAATTTTGTATTGTCAATACCACCTCCTTCATCCATTCTGAATGTCTCTAACCTGATGGGTAACATTGAAAAACACCTGGAATTGTAGTAGGATTTTAGCTATCCTGGAATAGCCATCATAACTACGCTCAAAACAAGAGGTGTCTTCAACTCTGCTTTTGTATCAGTCTGACAGAGGCAACACTTCCTCCAGTTAGTTTTAGGAATACAACTCAACAAAATATTAGCAGACATTTTGAACGGTTTAAAGCCAAGGGGCTATCTTTTTGCCACCCAATCATACAAAATACATAAGCACATTGAGATATGGGATACATCTAGGTTCAAACACCCAAATGCCGTAAACCTAGCACGATAGTTCATCCAGTGCTATTAAAGTCCTGTGTGATCTGTGCACCTTACAGCTAACTGAAGCCCTGTTATCCTTGGCTCGGCTCTGCCGCACTGGCACATCCTGCCAATTCAGGCGTGGCTATTTAATTGTGTGAATGATAGGCATTCATACTGTTATTCTACACAAAAATGTATGAATTTAAATATTATTCTGCCGTAGCGTTTTTCGTCCGCCTCTAACTCCCAAACCGTTTATCCGATTGATGCGGGCTCATTCAACAAACGTTCCCCAATATTATCAATTTTACAGTAATTCATTTGACAGTATTTTCACCCTTTTTTTTCTTTCGACTACTCCTCCCACCTCTTTCAAATTATTTCAACCATTCCACCATTAAAACATTCGTCTTGATCAGGACAATAAAACTTGGTACTTTCTTCACCCCAAAAATTCAAATTTTTTACAGTATTCATGATTTTCCAAAATTTTGAACAATACAATTTGTACTCCCCCCACCATTCTCACTTACAGTTGCCTTTTTTCTCCCTGAAAATAACCTTGAAGTAACAAAGTAAATGTTCAACACTATCAGAAAATATATTTTTAGTTATTCAGTCTGAAATTTGCAAAAAAGCAATCCTTTCACAGAAATGCATTTTGGGTAATGTCATTTTGACCTATTGCATTAAGAGTAAACGATTGAGGCTATTTTTGTATTTAAATAAATAGTCCCTTTTGTGGCTTTGCATTACCCATCCATCTATTATATTAATGTTACTTTATCTATGCAATATAACTTGTATTTGTATTTAATTGTGCTTCTGGAACATACTTCACATTATGGTTAGAACAGCTTCTTCCCCAGGGCCATAACCATCCTGAACGGACTGCCCCATTGTCCCTCATAACTGCCTTCTCTTCGGTGCAATAACCCATTCCACCAACCACCCTGTTTTTGTTTTGTTTTTTCATGTATATATTCATTTCACACCATATTCATTGTACTTCTACATTTTTTAAATTTTTATATATTTGCACATTGTTTTTCTAGCATGCACACATCGCACTGTATGGAATGGCCTCAATCTCGTTACCTTGCGTAATGACAATAAAGCTGATTCTGATTCTGATTCTGACATTATGGTTATCTTGTAACGGCAAGGATCCAGCAGCGAAATGTGAGTTGATGCAGGTCATATTGCACAAGATGATATAATTTGAACTGCGACCTCTTTATCTCCCCTATCATTTTAAGTTTCAATTTTTTTTTCTTTAAATAATAGCTTGTATGCAAGTAAATGTTTCATACAATCAAGTAATATATTTTATTGTAAAGAATACATTAATATATCCCCAAAATTAACTAAAAACTTAGTACTGTTGCAGCAAAGAATTAGGGGGGTTCAATGTCATTTTAAACGCCTAAATCGCTCCTTCTGACAACAAGAGTTCGACATAATTTTGACAGCTCGGATGTTTGTCAGAATGGATAACATATCTGCCTTTCAACCTAGTGATGTGGGATCAAATCCCAAAGGGACCATTGGCAAAAATATTTTCCAAAAATGTTTTGCAGCCGTACATCCAAGAGTCATATAGTTTGGTTCCAACTTCCAACCATTACAAATTACAACATATATATTCATAGTATGTTTCAGTACAGTTTCTGAATTTTAACATTCAAATCATCCCTACAATCAAAGTATGTAATGCGGGCTCATTCAACAAACATTTCCCCAAATTACCGGTTTCACAGTAATTTATCATTTTACAGTGTTTTAATCCTTTTTGTTCGACATCTTTTCCTATATCTTTAAAGTGATTTCAACCAATCCACCATCAAAATATTCGCAACGAACGCATGAATAATGATCTCAGCGTCGCTAGTGGATAAAATAGAATGAATTTTAGCGACATTACGGAGACGAAAGAAGGCCGTTTTAGTAACACTCTTAATGTGTGACTCAAACGAGAGAGTTGGGTCGAAGATAATACCCAGATTCTTTACAGAGTCACCTTGTGTAATTGTTTGGTTGTCAAATGTTAAGGTGGTATTATTAAATAAATGCCGGTGTCTAGCAGAACCGATAATCAGCATTTCCGTTTTCTTGGCGCTGAGTTGCAAGAAGTTAGCGGACATCCATTGTTTAATTTCATTAAGACACGCCTCCAGCTGACTACAATCCGGCGTGTTGGTCAGCTTTTCTTTCCACTTTTATCATTTACGGTTACTCCCGTCCCCCTTTAAACTAACTTTTCTGCAAGTAAATGCTCCACACTATCAGGAAATAGTTGTTGTAAAAAATATTTGATTTAGTCTAAAATTAGCCAAATAATGACTGTCACAGCAAAGCATTTTGGGAAACCATGTAATTTTGACCAATTATATTAAGAATCTGCTTTGTACTTTTAAAGCATTGTCACTTTTGCAGCTCAGACATTTTATTGGTGATAAATTGTAATTTTTAAATGTAGTTTGTAATAGTGCCTTTGACCTAAATTGTAGTTTTACATTTAACAAAGTTATATATAATTTTCATAGTACCATACTAGTTCATTTATGTTGTCTTGTAAGGGAACCGGACATGACATCAACAGGGACATGTGATGCAGATATATTTTGTTGATTGCCTCATCAATTTAAGGGATAGTGATTTTGCAAGGGACGTCTTACTTCCATCTATCAATCTCAGTCATGGTTTCAACTTTTTTTTCATTTAAGTAGGCATGTTTGCAAGTAAATGTTGCATAAAATCATGTAGTATAGTTTATTGTAAAGGAAAAATATTGATTCGTCCCTGAAATTTGCCAAAAAGGCAGTCCTGTTACAGCAATGCATTTGTGGGTGCACACATGTCATTTTTTACGTAGGCTGGAAACTCGTGTGACAGCCTGGCCATCTAGTTCAATGGATAAAGTGTGTGACTGTGAAGCAGGAGACCCGGTTTTAAAATCCCGCTTTGGCCGAAATTTCGGATGGATCCAGGAGGGTAAAATTAGTATGTGAATTCTATCATGCTTGCTTCTTCAGCTGGTTTTGCAGCCAGTCATATAGTTTAATATTAAAACATACATTTATCGTTTCTATATTCATAGAACGTTTAAGTCAGGCATGTCCAAAGTCCGGCCCGCGGTAAGATTTCATACGGCCGGCAACTTCCGTCTTATGACATATTATTTATCGCCCGCTAGCACTGTCTAACAGAATAAATAAATCACAAAACTTTAAAATGTAATTTCTCCTTTCACCACATGGTGGCAACACCACTAATTAATGCTGTCTGGCTCTGCATCTTTGTGGCAAACCCATCTCCGGTCATTACTGCCATGGCGACTGCAAAGAAAAAGAGGAAAGTTGATAGTGAGGGGCGCCGCTTTCAGGAAAGGTGGGAATTACAGTACTTCTTCACTGAAGATCGAGGCAATTGTGTTTGTCTTATTTGTCAAGGGACTGTTGCCTTGTTTAAAGATTTCAACATAAAGAGACACTACCAAACTAAACATGCTAACACATACAATAAGCTAACAGGGAGTGACCGCGCTGAAAAAGTGAAACAACTGCAAGCTGCTCTGCATCACAACAGCAATTTTTGGGCCTGTGAGTCAAAGGAAAGTACCACCAAAGCAAGCTACGAAGTGGCCATGTTAATAGCGAAACATGGCAAACCTTTTACTGAAGGTACATTTATCAAAGACTGTGTCCTGAAAATGGTGTAGAATGTTTGCCCCGAAAAGAAGGAAGAATTTATGAATGTTTGCCTGGCACGTAACAATGTGGCCTGGAGAGTCGAGGACATATCATCAGATATTCAGAGACAACTGGGGGACAGGGGAGTGGGTTTTGATTATTTGTCATTAGCCTGTGATGAAAGCACCGATGTATCTGACACTGCACAGTTCTTGTTTTTTTTAAGAGGAGTTGATGACAACATGAACGTAACAGAGGAGCTGCTTGACCTCCAAAGTCTCAAAGGCCAAACCAGAGGAATATATTTTTTCATTTCTGTTTGTGAAGCTGTTGATGATCTGAAACTACCATGGAGTAAAGTTTCTGGGATCATTACCGATGGTGCGCCTGCCATGGCTGGTGAGCGAAGTGGATTGTCCACACTGATCTGCAATAAAGTCAGCGAAGAAGGAGGTAACACTATTAAACTTCACTGTATAATTCACCAGCAAGCTCTCTGCGCCAAACATCTCAAATTTGATCATGATATGAAACCAGTGGTAAAGGCAATCAATTATATTCGCTCTAAAGCTCTACACCACTGACAGTTTCAGCAGTTCTTGCTTGACATTCAGGCTTAATATGGAGACGTAATATATCACAAGGATGTGAGGTGGCTAAGTCGGGGGTCCGCAATGCAGCGATTTTTCTCTCTCAGAGAGGAAATTGAAAGTTTTTTATGTGAAAAGAGGCAACCGATGGAAGAACTGTCCGATCCTGTATGGCTGGCAGATTTGGCTTTTTTGGTTGACATAACGAAGCATGCACCTGGGGATAAGTTGATTGGCAACACTAAATTGGCCCTAGTGTGTGGATGTGAGTGTGAATGTTGTCTGTCTATCTGTGTTGGCCCTGCGATGAGGTGGCGACTTGTCCAGGGTGTACCCCGCCTTCCGCCCGATTGTAGCTGAGATAGGCTCCAGCGCCCCCCGCGACCCCAAAGGGAATAAGCGGTAGAAAATGGATGGATGGATGGATAACGAAGCATCTGCGCTGAATGTTAATCTGCAAGGACACGATGCATTGGTGAGCCAGCTGTACGCTCACATCATTGTCTTTTCCAAAGACAATTGTCCCAAACAGAGCCCTGCACTGCGCACTTCCCAGCTTTGAAAGAGGTCATCGACAGTTTCCCACTGGACAACATCGTTGCGCAAATGATGAGTTATGCAATAGCTATCGCATCTCTTTCTATAGAACATACGCTTTCAGGATTTTGCTGTTATTGAAAAGGACATGTTGATTTTCTTTTCTCCCTTCTCTGTGGACCCTTACAATGCTCCTCCACAGCTAAAGCTTATTGAGCTGCAATGTGATGATGAGCAGTGCGATAAACACCAGCAGCTTTCTCTTGTTGACTTTTACAGGCAGCTGGATAAAGGCAGGTTTCCAGAAATGCGAACATTTGCTAAGAAAATGCTGAGCTTATTCGGCTCCACATATTTGTGTGAGCAGACATTCTCTGTCATGAACTTAAACAAGAACCGACTGAGGTCAAGACAAAGTCACCCCCACTTGCGTGACATTTTACGCATTTCAACCACTTCCCTCAAACCACACCTGGCCTCTTTACTGAAATCCAGATCTCAGTATCACCCTTCTCATTAGTGACAGCAAGTTATTGGTTTCTTAATCAATCTGAAATTGAATGTTTTGAATCTGTCACTATTAACAGTGAAAAGCCAAAAGCATACTTATGCACTTGGACTTTTGGCACTTTTTATCTTATTTTATTAAACATCTTGAATAAGATTTGGTTATAACTGTTGATGTTGTGTACCTGTAGATGTGTACTCTCTGAAAAATATTATAAAAGACAAGAGCAAAATTAACTTGTTTTAAACTTTAATGATAACAGACAACTTTGCATTACATATAACTCCTGTTTAAAATGTTCATGAAGCAAAGATATTTATCAAACTCAAGGAAAATTAAGGTATCCCATACAGTTCAAAGTTATCTGACTCTCCAGATATGAATTAAAGGCAAAATTGTGTTTTTAGAGTTGTCCACGTCTGCCTGAGTGGCTTATATTTGGTTACACTGCCATTTAAAAAAATAGAGAATTGTGACAATGAACATTGTTTTATAATAGTGCACATTTGCATGTGACTTTTGTTGTTAAAAAAAACATCAGAAGGCATCTTCACTTTATCAAATCTGGCCCTCTTTGCAAAAAGTTTGGACACCCCTGGTTTAAGTAGTTTCCAACAATTCCTACAATCACAGTATTTCTACATTCAAACTATTTCACAATTTAACCGTTCCCACTTTTCGTTCTACATTCCACTCACATTTCAACGAGTATTCTTCAATAATTTCACAATTTAACCGTTCACACCTTTCGTTCTACATTCTACTCACATTTCAACGAGCATTCTTCAATATTCAAACCATTCCTACTGTACATTCAAACATATTCTTACAATACTGTACATTTCTTCTGCATTTCAGTTCAGCTGCATTATTGAAGCATTTCTAGTAGTGCAATGCAACTAACTATACTTCTATTATTTATTAGTTAGCATCTGGACACTAAAGTAGACAACAAACTACAGTTTAGTATGACAACTTACTGTTTGTAAACTACAGCAAATAAACTATCAGCTGACAATGAACACATGTAATGTCACCAGTGTGCCTTGGTTGTGCTTTGAAATCAGTCAATCAACGTTAATTTATATAGCCCTTAATCACAGGTGCCTTGAAGGGCTGCACAAACCACAATGACATAATTTATGATAATGTGGAGTCCAGTCCATTGGGGGCAAACAGAGGGTTGTAGGATGTCTCCATCTAAGTCATAGAGGAGTGGTCAACACTAGGTCATGACTTAGAAGAGCTATCACATCCTCCAGATTGGTACCTCTCCAAGGATTATACGTGACCATCTGGTAATCTTTCCTTGCAGGAAAGGAGGGGATAAGAGAGAGAGAAGCAGTGGGTCAACTGGTCTAAAATAGTGTCTATTTGAAAGCTACAGTATATAGTTGAGTTTTAAGGTGAGACTTAAATGCTTCTACCGAGGTGGCATCTCTAATTTGCCGGTAGGGCACTCCTGAGTACTGGAGCTCGAATAGAAAATGCTCTGGAGTCTTTTGTGAGGTTTTGGGAATCATTAATAAGTCGGCGTTTTTGAAAAGTAGGTTTGAAAAACGTAGGTTTCAAAAACGGAACGTAGGGTCAGGGGCGCCGAAAAGGGGGGGTAAAGGAGACGGATTCTAGGGGCCCGTGATGGAGGGGGGCCCAGAGAGGCCCCTAATGATGATGAAATTATAATACAGAAAAAATAATGACACTGTGTTGGGGGCCCTGTAAAGATTATTTTCATGGGGCCCAAAATCCCTAGCGGCGCCCCTGCGTAGGGTACAGTAGAATCAGCAAGATAAAATAGTGCTAAACTGATTAATATTTTGTATGTAAGTAATTAGGGCTGAAACGACGCGTCGACGTAGTCGACGTCATCGGTTACGTAAATACGTCGAGGACGTTTTTGTTCATCGACGCGTCGCATATTTACGTCACACTACCGTCATGGCGTAGCGCAAAGCAGACGATGCGAGCGGTGCGAGCGAGGGGAAAAAAGCACGCCAAAAGTCGTCAAAAGTGTGGGAATATTTCAATAAACGGCCTAAGAAGAAACGCTACTTTTACTCCGCTACTTTTATCTACATTCAGCTCGCTACTCGCTACTAATTTTTATCGATCTGTTAATGCACGCTTTGTTTGTTTTGGTCTGTCAGACAGACCTTCATAGTGCCTGCCTTACTGGTGACGTTTCACTTCGTTCCACCAATCAGATGCAGTCACTGGTGACGTTGGACCAATCAAACAGAGCCAGGGGTCACATGACCTGACTGGCTTCGAGCTAACTTCGGGTGTTACCATTTAGTGGTCAATTGTACGGAATATGCACTGTACTGTGCAATCTACTAATAAAAGTTCCAATCAATCAATCAAAAGTGTGAAGGAAAAAAGACCCTTTTTTTATTTCAACCGTAAAGACTGACTGCACAGTTCCTGTCTTCACAATAAAAGTCCCGCTCCATCGCGCCTGCGCTTTCAAAATAAGTGTCTCCGAAAGCCAGCGCAAACAAGCTAGCAAGCTACGGAGTTTGCCGCCAATGTATTTCTTGTAAAGTGTATAAAAACGAATATGGAAGGTGGACAAATAAGATGCCAAATAACAACCACTTTCATGTGGTATTAGACAGAAAGGAGGAACTTTTTTTCTCCTCCATTTGAAAACGTGGACGTTACCAGCACTGCTTCCTGATTACAATCAATGCAAGTCATCAGAATCAGGTAATACACCAACTTATATTCTTGTCTTCATGAAAGAAAGGAATCTATATGTTAAACATGCATGTATATTCATTAAAACACCTTTAACATGTAAACAAAAACGGCAAAATAAATAAATATAAATTATATACTGTATATATCAATGTGTATATATATATATATATATATATATATATATATATATATATATATATATATATGTATGTGTGTGTGTGTGTATATATATACACACACACATATATATATATATATATATATATATATATATATATATGATATGTGTGTGTATGTTACTCAGTACTTGAGTAGTTTTTTCACAACATACTTTTTACTTTTACTCAAGTAAATATTTGGGTGACTACTCCTTACTTTTACTTGAGTAATACATCTCTAAAGTAACAGTACTCTTACTTGAGTACAATTTCTGGCTACTCTACCCACCTCTGCTAATAATGTTGTTGTATGCACACTGTGTCGAGCGGAAATGGCCTATCATAGCAGCACAACGGCAGCGTTCTTGCCATCACCATCAACTAGTCAATCGTCCGCGTGAGTATACGTTGTCATCATTACACAAAAACATGAATGTGTCATTTGTATCTGCGTTGTAAATTCATAAACTAAAGCACCGTTTCGCTCTGAGAGGAGCGTTTGGCGTGCCTGTTCAGTGTTTACAAAGACGCGCTCCTCTTTAACGCTAACGTTAATTAGTTGTGCAAATACCTTTTACAACATTAACAATTACGTATACTATGTACAAACGAACAATTAACTTTCACTTTAATCATACTATCATTGTTGTGTTATTAAGCAAAATAAGCAAAAGTTTTACTTTTGTTGAAATGTTTACACTGTTGTTACAGAATATTTCGTTTTGCACTTTTTTGTATTGGATGTTTATCTTTATTTTTGCACATTTTAGCAAATAAGCAATACTTTTACTTTTGTTGAAATGTTTACAATGTTGTTACAGAATATTTCCGTTTTGCACTTTTTTGAATTGGATGTTTATCTTTATTTCTGCACAATTTAAAGCAAAATAAGCAATACTTTTACTTTTGAAATGCTTATACTATTGCAGAATATTAAGATTTGCACTGGATGTTTACTTTTATATTTGCACATTAAAAGCAAATAAGCTACTTTTAATTTTGTTAAATGTTTACATTGTTACAGAATATTTTGTCATGTTGTTGTCAATGTTGACTGAGTGGCCATACTTTTTTTTTTGTAAATAAAAGCCATGCCTTTTGAAAAAACTGGCCTACATTTATTTTTTCATCTTCATTTTAAATAAAAAAAATAATCGGTAAAAGGAAAAATAATCTATAGATTAATCGAAAAAAATAATCTATAGATTAACCGATTAATCGAAAAAATAATCTATAGATTAATCGATAGAAAAATAATCGTTAGCTGCAGCCTTATAAGTAATAAAACTTAAAAGTTGGATTTTAAGTGTACTGGGAACCAGTGCAGCTGAACCAAATAGTATATGATTTAACTTTCTTGTCCTAGTCAAAAGTCTAGCAGCCGCATTTTAAACCAACTGTAATTATTTAATACTGGACATGGGGAGACCCAAAAATAATTTGTTACAGTAATTGAGACAAGACGTAACAAACGCATGTTTCATGATCTGATTGACAAAATGGGACATATTTTACTGATATTCCAGAGATAAAAGAAAGCTGTTTTAGTAACACTTAATGTGCAGCTCAAACGAAACACTTGGGTTGAAAATGAGACAGATTCTTCACCGAGTCACTTTGTACGATTGTTTTATTATCAAATTTCAATGTGGTATCCTTAAATAAGAGCCTGAGTCTAGCAGTACCAATAATCAACATTTCCGTTTTCTTAACGTTAAGATGCTGAAAGTTTCCGGACATCTATTGTTTAATATCATTAAGACACACCTCCAGATGACTACAAGCTAACGTATTGGTCAGCTTTAGGGGCATGTAAAGTTGGGTGTCATCAGCATAACAGTGGGAACTAACACCGCATTTGCAAATGATGTTGTTGGTTAAAAATTCTTCTCAGTTTCTCAGATAGACCTGATACATATGGAATGATAATATTTTACCTCTGTCACCTTTTTCCTCCTCATCCACTGTGCTCCTGTTATTTCTGGAACTGGATGCACTTGGTGATCCCATGGCACAACAATGCCTAGATACTTCTTATGGATTACAAAACCTTTTAGGAGGTCAGGGAAGTAAACAAAGTAAGAATGGTTCACATACCGGTACTCTTAACATTCAATGTTTTATCGATTATACTTCTCATTGTAGTGGCGGGCAATTTGTGTCACGTAACTTGCGTAGGCGACGCCATTTTCCCCCTCCCCCTGCGGCACGCATATATTACCAGGCAATCTTAATCGGCGGATTCAACGCGCACATATTCGGGTGGGGGGCAAGCTTTTTCGGCGTGCAGTGCGCGCACATATTGGTGGACAATGTTTATCTGCAGACACATATCCGGGTGGCGGCCATTGTTTTTTGATAGATGATGACCGATGATGAGCAGCCAGGTTCCACACATATTTTCCTTCACTAAACCTCAGTCATTTTACAATATACTATACATATTACAATATCTTTTTTACAGAAACGTGTTTAAAGTGTTTGCCTGCCAACACAAAAACAGGCACATTCATCTGTTTTGAACATTATCTCAGTCCCACCAAATGTTATTCCACCGTGATTCGAGTTCCAATCAGTCCAGGTAATTGATTTGTTGTGTAAATGCTCTTAAAGGCACACTGTGTAATATTTTAAATCATTAACCTAATCTGTTTGAATTTGAACAATATGTTTATGAATGTGGCAGCACGGTGGTACAGGGGTTAGTGCATGTGCCTCACAATACGAAGGTCCTGAGTAATTCAATCCCGGGCTCGGGATCTTTCTGTGTGGAGTTTGCATGTTCTCCCCGTGACTGCGTGGGTTCCCTCCGGGTACTCCGGCTTCCTCCCACCTCCAAAGACATGCACCTGGGGATAGGTTGATTGGCAACACTAAATTGGCCCTTGTGTGTGAATGTTGTCTGTCTATCTGTGTTGGCCCTGCGATAAGGTAGCGACTTGTCCAGGGTGTACCCCGCCTTCCGCCCGATTGTAGCTGAGATAAGCTCCAGCGCCCCCCACGACCCGAAGGGAATAAGCGGTAGAAAATGGATGGATGGATGGATGTTTATGAATGTGGCAGCACGGTGAAACAGGGGTTAGTGCATGTGCCTCACAATACGAAGGTCCTGAGTAGTCCTGAGTTCAATCCCGGGCTCGGGATCTTTCTGTGTGGAGTTTGCATGTTCTCCCCGTGACTGCGTGGGTTCCCTCCGGGTACTCCGGCTTCCTCCCACCTCCAAAGACATGCACCTGGGGATAGGTTGATTGGCAACACTAAATTGGCCCTAGTGTGTGAATGTGAGTGTGAATGTTGTCTGTCTATCTGTGTTGGCCCTGTGATGAGGTGGCGACTTGTCCAGGGTGTACCCCGCCTTCTGCCCGAATGCAGCTGAGATAGGCTACAGCATCCCCCGCGACCCCAAAAGGGACAAGCGGTTGAAAATGGATGGATGGATGGTTGGTTTATGAATGTTACAATTTTACTTTGTTAAAGAGAAAATTTGACATACCGTATTTTTCGGACCATAAGGCGCACTTAAAATCCTTTTATTTTCTCAAAACTCGACAGTGCGGCTTATAACCCGGTGCGCCTAATCTACGAAATCATTTTTGTTGTGCTTACTGACCTCGAAGCTATTTTATTTGGTACATAGTAAAATGATAAGTGTGACCAGTCACACATAAGAGATATGTGTCGACTGCAATATGATGGCAGTCACACATAAGAGATAATAATAATAATAATAATAATAATAATAATAATTGATTAGATATGTGTAGACTGCAATATGACTCAAGTAAACAACACCAAAATATTATATGTTCCGTTGAAAATATAGAACATTACACACGGCGCTCAAAAATCTATCAACATGTTTTAGTACGCCTTTGGTAAGCTATGAAGCCGCACTGTTGATTGTACTGTGCTTCAACATACAAGTATTATTATGGTGTGTGTGTAAGGTAAGACATATTATATAACTTTTCGTACCTTCTGGTACCTGCTGATCTGTATTTGGGATTTGCATAAATCCTGAAAATTTGCGTGCGTCCACCATTGTAGTTAGTGTCGACATCGTAGTCGATAAGCTTCTTCTTTTTCTCTATCTTTTTGTTATGAAACATTCATCCTCCGCTGTTGCCATAAAGTAGTGTAAAGTTCTTACTTATATCTGCCATGAAAGCGCTAAAACATACCGGTGTAGTGAGTTTACATAATTCACCCAAGGAACTTTAGTTATTAGAGTTCCGGTCGGACGGTTTTTCACGGGAAACATTTCCGGTGTTGTTGTTGCACTAGTGAGCCACGGATGAGGAGATGCTGCGCCGTTATTGATTTAAGTAAAGTCTGAATGTCATTAAAACAGTTAGCTCCATCTTTTAACACTTCTTCCACTCCCGTCCAGTGACGTGCAGTGAGGTTTGAGGTTGGGGAGGCACTGACCCACTAGTCAGA
The DNA here is from genome assembly GCF_033978685.3 of Nerophis lumbriciformis. NCBI lineage: Eukaryota > Metazoa > Chordata > Actinopteri > Syngnathiformes > Syngnathidae > Nerophis > Nerophis lumbriciformis. The sequence goes on along the minus strand of NC_084553.2, from coordinate 17,934,928 downwards.
TTTACAAACATACAGTATGATGCTAAGTCACTGACTCACAAGTCAGATTTACAAACATGACAGTATGATGCAATAGCACCGGCTCAAAATCACAAAAACACACAGTATGATGCTAGAATAAAATATTTCAACACACTTAGCACACAATTAACACAGCACTGCAGAGCAGACACTCGACCAGGGGTCCCCAAACTTTTTGACTTGAGAGCCGCATTGGGTTAAAACAATTTGGGGCCGGGCTGTGTATATATATATATATATATATATATATATATATATATATATATATATATATATATATATATATATATATATATATATATATATATATATATATATATATATGTATACAGTGTTTCCCACAGGACAGGCATCTATTTTTGGTGGTGTGGGCGGGGGGCGGCAGCGGCGATGACCAAGAAGAACGCGGAGTTGGAATATAATTACAACACTTTATGTACATATCTATATACAGATTTGAACAATTAGTTATTCACTGAAATATATTTATTAATTGTGGTTCTTACAAAAAATATATCTTATAAAATATAAAAGCTAAAATGTCTCTTAAAGCTCTGCCCCTTTAATTAGTGCATACTAAATAATTTAACTTTAGCCTACTACTACAACCATATTATTTACCAGCAACATAAAGTGAAACAGAGGCAGAGGTGTCCTGCCACAGTCAGTCAACCTCCTCCTCCTCCTCCTGCTGCTGCTGAACAGGTCGCACTGGAGCTAGTCTCGCTCGCCAGACCCTCCTCCAGAGAAGAGGGAGACACTGGAGCTTACCGTGCTGGGTGTTATACAGCCATGACTTAAATTGTGGCATTTTAGCCTTCTGGATCGAAACCAGTCGCTCTATGTTTTGTCGTGGTCCTCTCTATAAGGCACATAAGAATATAAAATAGGACCCTTTTCATGAGAAAAGTGCATTTCTGATCTGACCCTGCTTTATTTTTCAGTGTTGCTGAGTCTCACCTGTTGCCTCCGCCCTAGCTGGCTCTACATGCTGCCTGTCTTCCTCCTCTCCTACAACATCTCCCTGCGTACTTACTATCCCTTCCTCCTCGCCCTCTCTTACTGCCTCAGCTGCGCCAGCTGCCACAGCTGCGGCACTAGTTGAAGCCTGGAAGTATTAGAAGCAAATTAATTTTCACACTGATGGACGTCTGTTCACTTTCTTTATGAGATTTCTAAGTGTCTACACTGTTTTGATAATACCTCCTGTGGTCCGGACTGTAGGCCTACCTCCTCTCCAAGTCGAGCCCTTTTCGGCCGTTGAAAATATTTTTCTATACTCATCTGTGTGAAGGAGTGAACATCCAACATTAGAATTTATTACTAACGAGCAGAACCGCTCTATGTACAGTGCCGTCTAACCTTAAGCGGCAGCAGCTCAACACATGCAGGGTTCAATGTTAAGGTTTTTTTCTACTTGCCCGACTTCTCAAATCTACTTGCCCCAATATTTTTACTTGTCCTGCCTAGGTTTTTTTTCTGGCTGTGTAGTGCTCATGGCTTATATCTTACTAAAATTCTTCCCGTTGACTATTTACAACACTACACAGTATTTATTATTATTATTATCTATAATTACATTTAAATGGCATTGCATACATGTAAAATTAAATGCTATTTCACATTATTTGACCAGTAGCAGTTACACCCATCTGAACAGGTCAGCCACCTGTTTTATTCTTTTCATTGCATTCACATGCTGCAGTGGACAGTGGACAATTTAGCTTCAGTATTAATGCGGTATCTGAAGCACCGTCTCCACGTGTGTTTATTGACAACAGGGTTATAACCTGGACACGTTAGCTCGTCGGTATGGTAACAGGTGACTGTTACTGCGTGCGTCTGCCCCGGCCCCCGAGTCAAACAGCGGCGGTGTTAATGAAGCAGCGTCAGGCTGCTCGACGTCAGTGAAACGCTCGGTGAAATCGCGGATTAACGTTAAATATAGGACGAGCCGCGAGTGATGCAGCTATAACCTATCTACCTATAACCTATATTACCCTCGTATTTTGATCCGGTCGGTCCGTTCTTTTACTTCGTTGTCGTCGTCTCCTTCTTCTTCTTCTTCTTCTTCTGGCCCACCAGGTGAATTAAGTGCTATTGGCGGAGTTGCAATGCATAGTAGGCTACCGCCACCTACTGCACCGGAGTTGTAACTACAAGGTACATTCACAGACAGAGTCCCATTGCTTTTATGAGCGGTCGAGCGAGTCAAAAGCCGAAAAACGTAATTCTTTCGTGGCGGGCCGCCACAAATAAATGAATGTGTGGGAAACACTGATATATATATATATATATATATATATCAGTGACGTGCGGTGAGGTTGATGGCTGGTGAGGCACTGACTTCATCACAGTCAGATTTACAAACATATGAACCCTAAAGAGTATCTTATTCACCATTTGATTGGCAGCAGTTAACGGGTTATGTTTAAAAGCTCATACCAGCATTCTTCCCTGCTTGGCACTCAGCATCAAGGGTTGGAATTGGGGGTTAAATCACCAAAAATGATTCACAGGCGCGGCGCCGCTGCTGCCCACTGCTCCCCTCACCTCCCAGGGGGTGATCAAGGGGATGGGTCAAATGCAGAGGACACATTTCATTACACCTAGTGTGTGTGTGACAATCATTGGTACTTTAACTTAACTTTAACTTTACACATACAAACTGTAGCACACAAAAAAGCACATTTAATAAAAAAAACGTTATTATGGTCTTACCTTTACTTAGAAATTAAGTCCATGCGCCGCAACTAAAGCCCTCACTTAAACTTTCCACGTGCAAGATTGAATCTATTTAAAAAAGTGTAACCGAGGGTTTATAAATGTCGCCTATACTGTATGAAACTACAAAATAACAAACACGGAGGCTCCAGTTTACACGAGGACCACTTTATTTACCTTCTTTCAAAAACCTCCGCAACGTGACATCACTTCCGCTCTTAGCGCCTTCAAAATAAGAGCTCAAGGCATATACTGTATAACAGCGCATAACATCACAAAGAGGAAAGCCCATGAAAATAGGTTACAAAAGTTATTTAATAAGAAGCCAAAAAGTGCAAAAACAATAATGTTCGTGTTGGAGGAGTTGTGAATTAGGTACACCTGCGGTCTGCAGGTGTATCTAATGTTGTGTCCCTGCAGTCATTCACAACTCCTCCAACACCAACATTATTGTTTTTGCACTTTTTGGCTTCTTATGAAATAATTTTTAAAAATAGATTCAATCTTGCACGTGGAAAGTTTAAGTGTGGGCTTTATGTTATGATCCGCTGCCCGGATCATATTTTTGTTTACGTTTTCGACTCCTTGAGTGCCTGTTTTGTACACCTGAGTTTGTTACCATGGCTGCTTATTATTTTCACCTGCCGCGTGTGTTCCTGACGCGCACCTGTTTGTCATCACTGACATTATTATTTAAGCCTGCCTTCCCTGTCATTCTGTCTTGCTTCCTAGTTTGTTTTCACACAACAGATGACGACTTTTGTTTCCTGCTCTGAACCTGCTAGCTTCCACGCTAGACTCCTTTTTACCTTCTAGCTCCCACGCTAGCTCCTTTAGTTTTTGCCTTCCGTGCTATGAGCACGTTTTTGTTTATTCCAGTATAATTTATTTCTTAAATAAATCATTTCTTACCTGCACGCTGTGTCCGAAGCCCGATCTGCATTCCTGGGAGAGCGAGCCCCGCATCACCATGCGGCCCGGTCGTCACACTTTAGTTGATATAACAATTCTACGGCGGGGGTGCAGGAGGCGAGCCTCAGCCAGTGCGTCTTTTGCAGCCGTTTTATGATCGCTCAGCACAAGAAATACTTTACACACATACAGTTGTTGACAAAATACACTGTACATTATATATTATATAGCTAACTAAACTATGGAAATGTATAATATAGTTCATATAGCAATACAGTCTCACTGCACAGCAGGCCAGCAGTTAGCCGAGTCATTGCGCAATCCATGTTGCGGCACTGAGTGACGTGCCTCAACTGGCTGCTGTTCACCGCACCGTCTCTTCTCAGTATTTGAACGGCAAATGTGAAAATTAAGCGATTTTGAATAAAAATGATCTAAAACTGGTGAAGTTAAATGGAAAATAACTTTATAGTATAATCACTGGATACATATAACAATTTAATTTTTTTTTTTCTTTTTACATTTTTTTTCTTTCCATGATGCAGTCACTAGAGGCAGGTGAGGCCCCGCCTCACCTGCCTCTAGTGACTGCACGTCACTGATATATATATATATATATATATATATATATATATTCCTCGCGCACTAATTGACTGAAAGAGCGTGCACTTGCTGCGTGCTCGCCCGACACTGTAGCGCAAGCGGAATGATGTCACGTTATCGATGGGAAAATGCATTTTTAGACATTATGATATGTCTGTGCAGCTAAGAGACACAGAGAGTAACAAGCGGTGGAAAATGGATTAGAAAGGACAGATTTTAACAAATAATAATAAAAAAAATAAAAATAAAAACATTTTAGTTTGGGGACCCCTGCACGAGACAGTATATCTTACCTTTACTTGTAAATTAAGTTCATTCGCCTTTCCTTCTGCCTGAAGATCTCTATGACTTTGTTGTAGAAGTCCTCCTTTTTCTCTTTTTCTTTGCGTTTTAAATAATAGTAATAATAATAATGGATTCGATTTTATATAGTGCTTTTCTATTATTAGATACTCAAAGCGCTCACAGAGAAGTGAGAACCCATCATTCATTCACACCTGGTGGTGGTATGCTACATTCGTAGCCACAGCTGCCCTGGGGTAGACTGACGGAAGCGAGGCTGCCAATTTGCGCCTACGGCCCCTCCGACCACCACCTATCATTCATTCATCATTCATTCACCAGTGTGAGCGGCACCGGGGGTAAGGGTGAAGTGTCCTGCCCAAGGACACAACGGCAGCAATTTGGATGTCAAGAGGCGGGCAGCGAACCTGCAACCCTCAGGTTTCTGGCACGGCCGCTCTACCCACTACGCCATGCCACCCCAAAAAGGCATGGCAAAGTCTCTCTTTCTCAATTGCCACGAAATGCAAGCTCCTCTTTCCCCAAAAAGCAAGTGGTGTTTATCAGGTCTTTTAATATCTCACGATTTTCCTTTACATTGGCATTGTAGATGCTGATATTTAGTCTCCATTGTTCATTTAGAGCCAGATCAAGACGTGATATTCCAAACGTTTTTAAAGAAATCTGACCTTGAATGTGGGGGATGAGCTTTCATGTTTTACGAGGCTTCTTGGCAGGTTTTTCAGATCAGTATATCCCATTTGGATCCAAACACGGTCACTCGTTTAGAATAAAGACGCGTTTTTGTAGCACAAAGCTATTCTTTTCCAGTATACCATTCCTTTTGAAATGAACAAGTTATTTTCTGTCCTCGGACCACACACGTTTGAATCAAATCTGGCAGCTCTGGCGTTGGTCTCCCAGTATTAATGACTTTTTGCTTTGATTGAAAGTCCAGTCTTGAAAAATTCCTTATTTTAGAAATCAAATCCTCCATTTTTAGGGCGAAAAAGCATCACAGTTTGCGGGAAGCGCAGCAGTTGTTGTCTGTTGTTTTCTTCTTCTACTTCTTAAGGGTTAACAGGTGTTGGCAGTTCATGAACTTTTGAACTGCAAGTTCACAATATATCGCCCCCTACTTTGAGGCAGAGGTACTTGCTACCTCATGGCCTGCCTTTTCCCCGTGGCAACAAGCACGCGCCCCCTCGCACGCACACGCTCAATACACTTTTTGTGTAGCCGTGGAGGCACTTCCTGTGGCTGTGTTTTGTCAGTTTGAGCCTGTGTCGATGCCTGAGCTTACAGGAATAGTTGACAAACTAAAACCCTCGTCATATCCCACAGACCCAGTCCTTTCTCGCTTTTTTAAAGAGGTCTGGGACTCTATTGATTTTTTCTGTTAGGGACATCATCAACTTTCTGGCAGTGTGACCTCTTTTTGTAAAGGAGCTGTTGTCGAGCCTTTGATTAAAAACACAGGTCTTGATCCTAAAAGTTTGTCAAATTATTGGCCCATTTCTAAATTACCTTTGGTGTCAAAAATTTTGGAGAAATGTGTTTAGGTGCAACTGCAGCCTTTTTTAGATGAAAATAGCACTTCAGATCCATTTCATTCTGGATACAAAGCTTTGCACAGTACTGAATCTGCACTTTTAAAGGTTTTTAATTACTTGCTTTAAATGACTGATTCTGGCAGCTCTGCCATTTTAGTGCTTTTAGATCTCACAGCTGCCTTTGACATAGTCGATCACACAATTATTTTAGACCGCCTGAGAGACTGTGTGAGTGTCAGGGGGACTGCACCGTTTTACTGTGGTGTCCCCCAGGGATCTATTATGGGCCCCATCCTGTTTGCTCTTTATCTCCTCCCTCTTGGTGAGCTTTTTAAGAGACATGGAGTGTCTTATCATTTTTATGCAGACTGCCAAATTTGTATGCCGATTTCAAAAGGCCACGGCCCCCTGACACCCCTTCTCAACTGTCAATGCGACGTCAAGGCTTGGTTAGCCCAGAATTTGTAAATAATGAATGAGGGAAAAACGGAAATTGTAGTTTTTGGTCCGGCCCTCACTGACTTGGGACCATTGCAAAATTATGTGCGTCCCAAAGTCACCAGCCTTGGCGTCACTAAGACAGTGATTTTAAACTTGACAAACAAGTCAATGGCGTTTTAAAATCTTGTTTTTATCATCTTTGTCTTTTAGCAAAACAAAAACCGTTTTTATCTTTTAACCTTTTTGGAAAAGTCGTGCATGCTTTTATTTCAAGTCGCCTGGACTACTGCAATGCACTTTATGCTGGCATTAGCCAAAAAGCTCTCTTTTACTCACTCTTAAGGTCTTAAGTGTTGTACGTGCATACAAATGTTTTAAGTAAGATTTTTCTGTAAGATTATATTTCTCTTCTTTTTTTGTGAAAAAATTTACATTCTTGGATAGCATGTTGTAGTTTGGTTTGTGCATAATTGTAGCTGTTTGCAAATGCACCAAATCATTGAATTTCAATATTTTGGAATTTCATAAATAAAGTGTTTGTATGTTCTCTATATCCAACATTATGTATTATTCTGACTGATCTTTTTTGTAACACAGTTTTAGTGAATGAACTGTAATTTTGTAGTTATTTCCCCAGTTTTCTGCAGAATAACTCAGATACGGTAACACTAGCAAGCAGTAGAGAATTTGAAGTGAATTTTGGTCTAGAACATATTTTGCTTTATTCATTATAAAAAAAGATGTATTACCACCTTACGTTGTATATTTTTATATGAGATTTCCAGTTCATTTTATCTTTTATTACGCCCCAAAATGTTATTTATTTTACTCTTTCTATATATACTCCGTCTATTTGTACTTGTGTTTGACTCTCTCTTCTCCTGTTACCGAATTACATTTTAGTTTTACTGAGATTCAAAGATAGTCTGTTTTTTCAAACAATCTTTTTAATTCATTAATTTATTCTGTTATATTTGTATTAGCTTCAGTGTTATCTCCTGAACAAAACACAGTTATGTAATCTGCAAATAATACTAACTTTAAGTCCTTTGTAAGTTTACAAATGTCATTTATATAGAGATTGAACAATTTTGGTTTTAATATTGATCCCTGGGGTACACTGCAAAATATTTCCAGCGCTGTTGATATATTTTCACCTCGATTCACGTATTGCTTCCTGTTGGTTAATTAGCTTTTTATCCAGTTTAAGACCAGGCTTCTGATGCCATATCATTCTAATTTTGTAATTAGGATTTTATGATTAATTGTGTCAAATGCTTTCGTTAGATCCATAAACACTGCTGCTGCATACTGTTTACTATCTATTGCGTAATTTCTTCTGTTATTTTGATTAATGGCATTGATGTTGAAATGTTATCTCTGTATCCATTTTGGTTGTATGTGAGTGTTCCACTTTTATTCATGAATTTGTCCAATCTGTTGTTGAATAATTTGTCTATTATTTTAGAAAACTGTGGAAGTAAAGAAACCGGTCTATAGTTGGTACTTATTTTGCTATTTTCATTTTTGGGTGGAATTTTCCAGTTTGAAATGACAAATTGCTAATATACGTTAAAGGCTCTGAAATTTCTTCAATAACTTTTTTTTTATCGCTTTCATAATAATTTTCTTTAGTATTTTGATTATTTACTCTATTGTCACATTAACGATGAACATAGAGTTGGGATTTCTATCTACAGTCATTCCAGTCTTCAACTGAACCGGTAACTGGAATCCTTTGCACTAGGTTTGTTCCAATATTTATAAAGTAAATATTGAAGTGTTCCACCACTTTGTTCATATTGCCGTTTGTTATTTTGTAGGGTAGTCATTTTTAGCACTGTTAAAAATAATAATATTGAGTATGCCCCATCTAGATCTCATGTTATTTTTGTTCTTGTCTAATAAATGACTGTAATATTATTTTCTGTTTTTCGTAAAATGTTGGTTAGCTTATTTTTATACTTGCTGTACCTATTTTCTACCTCTATAGATTTTTGCGTTATAAAGGTTCTATATAATTGATTTTTCTTCTTACAAGCATTTTTCAGTCCTTTTGTCATCCATGGTTGATTGTTTTTTTGTTTTTTTTTGCTTCCTAGTTAATTTTTTCTATGGACAATGTTTATCATAAAGCGTCATGAAAGTACTGAAAAAAATGACCATATGCTTTGTTTACATCATTTTTACTGTACACATTATCCCACCATTGTTCTTTTAGAACATTCTTTTAAGGCCGTCACACTGTCCTCTGTACATAATCTTTTAAATGTCTGTTTGTCATCCATGTTCCTCTTCTTGTAGGTTCCAACATAGATTGTGAAAACTGGTAGACGATCTCTAATATCAGATATTAGCAGACCACTTGTAGTATTGTTATCAAAATCTTTAGTAAAAATGTTATCAATAAGTGTGGAACAGTGATTTGTGATTCTGCTTGGCTTTGTGATTGTTGCACACAAACACATGCTTTACCTGGTATCTATGAAAATGTCAATGTTATTTTGCTTATTAGGGTTCAAGAGGTCAATGTTAAAGTCACCACGTAAGAAAATTATTTTCTGGTTGATTTCAGTGAATGTTGCCCTAATCCAGTCCTCAAACATTTCAATGCTTGATTTAGGTGTCCTAAATACAGCTGATTAGTACATCTTTGCTCTTTCCATTACATATTTCAATGGTTATACATTCCAAAATATTATCAATCGTAAATGATATGTTTTTTACCACATGATGTTGCAAGTCCTTCATCACATACAAAGCTACTTGGTCCTGTTGATGTAGTTTAGTTCATACCTTTGTAGATTAAAGTCTATTCCTTTCTATCTTTAATCCAAGTCTTCGAGATAGCGATCACTTTGAATGGATCGTCGAATTGATCCAAAAAATGTTTGATATTGGTGTACTTTTTGTATAGCAGTTTGTTGTCGGATTCAATGCTGTTATTATATCGTTCGTCTGTATAATAAAAACAATTATTCCTGAACATGGATCTATATTATTCTCCAATTCCAAGATTTTTATATTCCATATTGCTAAAGGTAGGTGCGTTTCTCACTTAGGCCTTCAGTGATGTCCTACTTTGTCCGACTTCACCTCTCAAAATACCGTAATTTATGTCACCACATGGACACGGCTGGAGATACTATACAGAAACCCACTTGCACACTACTTTGTATTGATACCCCTCAACAGTGTACAAAACAGTCTATTTTTCGGCGCATTTAACATTCAATAAACCCGCTTCAGCAATTAAAAATATATCTTACGTAGTACTGTCAAAATTAAAAGAATTGTATAAAACAAATGGAACATGAAAAAATAAAGAAATAAGATATTTGAACTCACAATTTTGTAACACCAATTTGACGCCGTATAAGCCAGTGGTACCGTCGTAGTCGGTAGTTGGTCATAGTTTGTTGATTTGTGTGAAAGTCTCGGGCAAACCATTTCACCGCCAGGATAGCTTCCGGTGTCGGCCGAACTCGTCTCACAAGATGTAGTTTCTCTTAAGTATCCTTCTTGAAAATGGCTTTGCAAATATATATCTGCAACCTAATCAACATTTTGCTCTCCTTCTTTGTGAGTACCGGTGAGTTTTCTGTGGCTTTTTATGCCTCGTATGGCTCCGGTGCCACTTCCTGTTTTCGCAACGTGTGATTGGATACTCACTTGGGACTCCCAAGTGAGTATCAAATCACAGGATGTGTAAATGTCAGGGCCAGCTAGAAGGCCTTACTGACAACTCGTGATCTGATTGGCTATGGCAATTGTCTATCACCTGTATGTGTCCGTTCACTTACAGTGCACAGGCGCCTGCATTGTTGATTCTGAAGGCCCCGGGCAGATTTGGTACAGCATGGCAACATAAGCGAGCTGAATTCTGATTGGATACAAACTCTAACCTAAAAACAACAGCACTGGAAGTCGCATAGCATGACATGAAGAGAATATGAATACTTTTAGATATTTAGGGAAAGTAAATTAAAGGCCTTGCTGGCCTTAATGGCCCACCACTGGCTAAAAGTCTCAAATTTCATATTGGATTGAGTGCGGGGGGTGTCATGGGTGTGTGTCGCATGATGTTATCTTCTACAAATTCACTCCATACTTGGTGGCGATAACTGTGGTAAACTACTATAGTAGCTACAGCTGCTCCTGGGGTAGACTGACTGTTTTATGTGTGCCACCCCTGCATAACTAGGTGCCACCCCTGGTGGCACCTAGTCTGGATGAATAACCACTGACATCACTCTTATTTTAAAATGATAACGCTTAGCCGCAGCATTTAAATAAATAATCCTAGATGTGATGATTTTGTAAAACAGCTCCAAAAGATTTTGAGTTGTGTAGTATTGTTTTTAAATAAATAATCCTAGATGTGATGATTTTGTAAAACAGCTCCAAAAGATTTTGAGTTGTGTAGTATTGTTTTGACCTGTCTTTGGGTGTACACACACAATGTCAATGACACTTTGCCGGCCTCAAAATGATTACCGGTACTTTGACTGCATTCTTCCAGCACTGCATTTTAACTTCCAGCACTGCATTTTAACTTTAAAAACTTGTGGCCATTTTGTAATATAATTGTCAAAAAATGTATATATTAAAATACACTCCATTTAATGTTTGGATCAATGTGTTTGTACACATTTTAAACTGAAAACTCTTTTCTCCTATTTTACAAGACATTCATCTTGAAAACTGATGCCCATCTTGAATTTTCAGTTGGGTAACATGCTTTTCTAAAAAAAAAAAAAAGGGTCCTATACTTACTTTGTGCCAAAGTTTGTGCTTGTATCATCAAGTGAATGCCTTTTATGGAATATTGATTTATTCGGCCTCACTACTGTTCTTTTTTGGGAACACACTTCTTGTTCTCGAGTCATGTTTTGCAAGGGGTGTCAATCTCTGCTAAAGAAATTAGGGTTAGGGTGAAAACTACGGAAACTTATGGGGGCAAAAATATGCCGGACCAAGAAGAGGAAAACATAGATTTTTTTGTTTTAAATCGTCTGGAACAAACAAATCAATTTTATCAATAAAATCGATTTATTGCCCAGGCTTAGCAGGAACTTTAACCATTGTGTGTATCGTTTTTTTCGACTTCCGTAAAAATATTGTCTTGACCTGTCTTTGGATGTACACACACAATGCCAATGATACTGTGCAGGCCTCAAAATGATTGCTTTGACTGCATTCTTCCAGCACTGCATGCTAACTACACACCCTGTAATTTCCTGATCAATGCTAAGGTATACCTAGATGAATCATTAAAAATTATGAAAATACTGTCCTTATCAAACTATTTATATGCAAAGATGAGCTAAGAGTTCATTTTAATTATTTGGCATAGTAAAACGAGAAGATAAGATTATAAATCAATATTAAATGCACATTGTTTCTTACAGGTGGTCTATTATGTGTTTGCTGTATTTGGCATTTGGCTGTTTGAAGGAGTCATTAAACCGCCAGCACACATGAGGTATGAAGTCATCTGACTAAAAAACCCCAAAATGTTTCTGACTAATGATGTTTGTTTGCAATTTGAAAAGAGCTTATCAAACACATGATAGCAAATTTAGATAAAATCTTTAGATTACCAACTTTACCCAATACAGTATGAATATGTGTCATATCAAGTCCCTTAGTGAGTATAGAAAACCTTTTGGAGTGCTTGTCATGTGACACCTGGGATTATCCCCAAAACAACAGCCTGTCAGGTAAAAATATGAAAGAAGTAGTTAATTTCCAAAATCTTATTTTTGTATAATTGTAATCCCGCCCGATTGTAGCTGAGATAGGCTCCAGCACCCCCCGCGACCCCGAAAGGGATAAGCGGTAGAAAATGGATGGATGGATGGATGGATGTACAGTAATTCTTTAACATGGTGTCAAATATTACAATTCAAGTTTTCTCAATAAGAAAGTAGACCTGATAATTAGCGATCATCAATCTTCACAAATAACGTCACTTTCGTCACTTGATTGACTTTCACGGCACCCGAGAATCTTGTAAAATGACGGTGACTGCTGTGAGCTCAGTGTGAAAAAAAAACGACCGGCAGAATTGCAAGAAACACTTTTTATTTGATCAAACTCGTGCCGTACATGCTGTCAAATGTCTAAGGAACGACCGCAGAGTTCATGTCTTAACAATAAAAGTGCTGCGCCATCCTGCCTGCGCTACCAAAATAAGAGTCTCAGAAAGCTTGCGCACACAAGCTAGCAAAATACGGATTTTGCCTCCAGTGTGTTTCTTGTGAAATTTATAAAAACGAGTATCGAAGCTGGACAAATAAGATGCCAAAAAGCAACCACTTTCACGTGGTTTTGGACAGAAGGAGGAATTTATTTCTCTTCCATTTTAAAATGCGGACGTTATCAGCACTACTGTCTGATTCCAATCAATGCAAGTCATCAGAATCAGGTAATACACAAGTTTATATTCTTGTCTTCATGAAAGAAAGGAATCTTCAGTTCACTTCAGTTCAGTTCACTCTTTATGTGGTAAACATGCTTGTATTTTTAACACGTTGACAAAAACGTCTGTTTTATATTAAATGAATATAATTATATATCCATCCATCCATTTTCTACCGCTTAATCCCTTCGGGGTCGCGGGGGGCGCTGGAGCCTATCTCAGCTACAATCGGGCGGAAGGCGGGGTACACTATATATACATATATAAATATATATTTAAATTATATATAATACAAAGGTCCTGGGTTCGAACCCCGGGCTTGGGGACTTTCTGTGTGGAGTTTGCATGTTCTCCCTGTGACTGTGTGGGTTCCCTCCAGGTTCTACGGCTTCCTCCCACCTCCAGAGACATGCACCTGGGGATAGGTTGATTGGCAACACTAAATTGGCCCTAGTGTGTGAATGTTGTCTGTCTATCTGTGTTGGCACTGCAATGAGGTGGCGACTTGTCCAGGGTGTACCCGGCTATCCGCCTGAGTGCAGTGGGATAGGATCCAGCACCCCCCGTGACCCTGAGAGGGACAAGCGGAAGAAGATGGATACATACATATATATATATATATATATATATATACGTATATATATATATATATATATATATATATATATATATATATATATATATATACGTATATATATATATACGTATATATATATATATATATATATATATATATATATATATATATATATATATATATATATATATATATATATATAGTTTACAAAACACAGGAGAAGTTGTAAATTCCTTTGTGCTGGCACATACTTGAGAGTGTTTGGTGATGACTGGTGGAATGGTGGATGGGTGCTTTACAATTGGACGCATCATCAGTAGTGTGCCCCTGGATCACTGGGCGTTTCAGCCTTATCACTCGACGCCCTCTCCAGGGGTGGCCAGCCACAGGGTGATCGGCCCAGGGCTTGCGTCAATCCCAATTGATCATGAGTTGCTTGGTGTTGAGCAGCAGACTTCTCATGGGACTATGCTTGGCAGGGGCGTCCTTTTCCCTGAGTCAAGCCTAAGCTGACCGCATACCTCCTGGCTTTCTACTTGGGGACCCAACAGGGGTCTTTCTTCCTCATGAACAGCCACTAGCTGCCTCTTTCGACTGCCTCCGATGCAGCTTTGATGGCTGTACGCAGGCGTTAACCTCGGACTCCCAGGTCTACAAGCAATTTGGTGGTAGATCTCGCCACGAAGCCTCTGCAGCCCACCTCCACTGGACGGACCTCAGTGTTCCAGCCACGATGTTGTGCTTCAGCTGCAAGCTCGGCATAGCGTTGGTGTTTTCGCTCATAAGCCTCATCCACTGAGTCCTCTCAGGGTACTGTGAGTTCGATGATGAAAACCTTTTTTTTGAAGGGAACCAGAGCACCACGTCCGGTCTCAGGGTTGTCACAGCAATCTCCGGAGAAAACGCAAGCTGCCTGCCAAGATCAACCAGCATCCTCCAGTCGCGGGCTAAGCATAGCTGGCCTTGCTCAGGTGGTATTGAGCCGCTCCTAACTACCTTAGCCCCTTCTAGGACAAAGGTAATGGCCTGCTGGTGGTTGGCTGCTGGTGGTGGTAGGGAGTTGATGGTAACTCGTTTGTCCTCCAGGGTGGACACAAGGGTCTTTTAGACATGATTGTGACGCCACGGTAACGTCCTTGGGTGAGACTGGTTTTGCACCCTGTGAGGATGTGCTTGAGGGTGGCTGGCATGGAACAAAGGGCACACACTGGGTCTTCGCCGAACCACTGGTGAAGATTAACTGGTGTTGGAAGGATGTTGTATGTAGCTCTGATCACAAAGCTCAACTGCCTCGCTTCCATGACCCATATATCCTTCCAGCTGATCTTCCTCCTCTCCACACTGTCCCATCTCGTCCACTGACCCTGTTTGCCCAGAGAGACTGCCTTGGCCCATCTTGCAGCCGCCTCCTGGCGGTGTACTTCGTCCACCACCATCTTCCTCCGTTCTGGTGCTGTGGCCTTACTCCAAGCTGGGCGGGTAGCTGTTAGCCCAAAGCCTCCTCTTCCTTGCTGGACATAGCTCACAATGTCAGCATGTCTGAGGGCTGGTGTTGCTTTTTCCACTGCTTTAACTGGTCTCCATTTGCGCTCTGTCGCCAAGGTTGGTGCATTGTTGCTCACTACCAAGTCTCTGGATTCATTCAGTGTCATCTGGAGTCTTGTTTTTGCACACTTGAACGCCTCTGTGAGACTGGTGAGGGGCATCTTGAGGATGCCATCTCTGTAGAGGCCTATGGTGGTAAGGCATTGTGGAACTCCAAGCCATTTTTTGATGTAGCCTGTGACTCATCTTTCCAACTTCTCCACAGTTGAGATTGGGACCTCATAAACTGCAAGGGGCCAAAGTATCCTGGGTAGGAGTCCGAACTGCAGGCACCAGGTCTTTAACTTTCCAGGCAGTTGGGTGTTATCGATGGACTGTAGGCCACTGCTGATATCCTTACGTAGTTGTTGTACCTGGTTTTTGTCCTTCAGGCTTGCATCATACCACCTGCCAAGGCTCTTTACAGGCTGCTCAGACACTGTTGGGATTGGGTCATCTCCAATTAAGAATTTCAGGTCTGAGAGCACTCCCTTCACAATTGAGATGCTTCGTGACTTGGATGGTTTGATCTTCATCCGGGCCCAACTGATGTTCTCTTCCAGTTTTCTGAGAAGCCTCTTGGTGCATGGGACGGTGGTGGTCAACGTTGTAATATCGTCCATGTAAGCTCTGAGTGGGGGGGACACGCTGGCCAAAGTCAACCCGCTGACCGCCTACCACCCACTTTGAGGCGCGGATGATGACCTCCATCGCCATCAGGAATGCCAGGGGTGAGATAGTGCATCCCGCCATGACGCCTACTTCTAAAGCGCTGCCAAGAGGTGGTAAAGTCAGAGGTGGTGAAGCAGAACTGCACGTCCTGGAAGTAGGATTTAACCAGGGCTGTGATGGTGTCCGGTATGTGGAAGAAGTTGAAGGCAGACCACAGGAGTTCATGGGACACCGAACCAAAGGCATTGGCAAGGTCCAGGAAGACTACGTGGAGATCCTTTCTCTCAGCCTTTGCCACTTGGATCTGGTGCCAGATCATGCTGAAATGTTCTGAGCACCCGGAGAATCCTGATATTCCTGCCTTTTGTACAGCTGTATCGATGTACTCATTTCTTCGCAAATACTCTCCCATCCATGCAATGACACTGAAGAAGAGTGTGCCCTCAACGTTTAGCAGGGAGATTGGACAGAATTGGCTGATGCGGTATAGCTCGGTTGGTAGAGCGGCTGTGCCAGCAACTTGAGGGTTGCAGGTTCGATCCCCGCTTCCGCCATCCTAGTCACTGCTGTTGTGTCCTTGGGCAAGACATTTTACCCACCTGCTCCCAGTGCCACCCACACTGGTTTAAATGTAACTTAGAAATTGTGTTTCACTGTGTAAAGCGCTTTGAGTCACTAGAGAAAAGCGCTGTATGAATATAATTCACTTCACTTCTCCGTATCCTTCTCCTTTGGGATGAGGACTCCCCCTGCCCTACGCCACATTTTGGGTATCATCTTCTTTTGCCATGCTGTTTTCATGAGCCTCCAGAGAAACCTTAGGATGTCCGGTGCGTTCTTGTACACCTTGTATGGGACTCCATTTGGCCCCGGGGCTGATGCCGATCTTGCTCGACGCACAGCGTTTTCCACCTCTTTCCATGTTGGAGGGCCGATTGGCATATGATGTTCAGGAGGGTCAATCGGCGAGATATCTGAAGGGAAGGTTGAGACATTCATACCGCCTTGGGTCAGTGTGCGTTGCTTTCAGGTGATCCTCCAGGTCTGCCTTTGTTGTTTTAAGGGATATATATATATATATATATATATATATATATATATATATATATATATATATATATATATATATATATATATAATATATATATTTTTTTTTTTTTTTGTCTAAAAAAAAACTTAATAAAACTGCTTAACTTAATAAAAATAAACGTATTTCTTTAACAGGGGTATGTCCTGGGGATATGTCCTGCTTAACTTAAAACAGAATAAAATCAATGTGCAGCTATATGACAGAGCAGGTCTCCAACTTTTCTCTCTATGAATACGACTGACAAAAAGAGAGGTGAGGTTATTTGTTTCCTTAATATAACTGGCAATTGTGCTTTATTTCTGAAGGAGATCTCGTCTCGATGAGATTATTGTCTCAATGCTAATTTATCATTAAATAAAGCATCACACACACACACACACACACACACAGTTCATTAAATGAAATACATGACATGCCACTAATAGTTTTAAGCCACATACCTCTTCTCCTACGGAAAGGTGCAAACTGGATATGTAATATCTTCATTGAATGACGACGTATCATCGACCTCAGACCAATTGCACTAATTAACGAAACAAACACGCTCACATGAATATTGCGCTTATTGCGACCCTAGACAGCAGAACACTTCTGTTTTAACTTTTATACACATACTTTAGTTATCTACTGCACGGACAAGGTGACTGTTACGTGCATGTTGGCTACTGTGGCGAAACTGCTGAGTCAAAACTGTCGTCAGACTTCACAATTGATCTTTTTCTTAGATAGGGCACACGAACCCAGAACATGAAAACAAAATAATCGGCTCTGTTGGCCACTTACTTAATAAAAAAATACTGGACAAAGTGCGTCCCTTGACACCTCAATATGGATATGTTGTGGTAAACCACTAATGGTAACATAAGCTAACCGGTGGTGTTCTTGCTATATTTTTTGGTTTGAAAAGGGTGACCAAGTTGCAAACAGCCCCTTTACCTTTTCCAAATTTAAATATGTTATTTGTTCAATTCAAAGTACATTTGTACTACACTGTGCAACAGTGTTCTTATTCTTCTCAAATAAGGAATATATTTTGCATGAACAACATACATGTATACAGGTGAAACTCAAACAATTTGAATATCGTGCAAAAGTCCATTCATTTCAGCAATGCAACTTCAAATGTGAAACTAATATAAACTCATTACATACAAAGTAAAATATGTCAAGCTTTTATTATAATTTTCATGATCACAGTTTACAGTTTTTCCATCCATCCATCTTCTTCCGCTTATCTGAGGTCGGGTCGCAGGGACAGCAGCCTAAGCAGAGAAGCCCAGACTTCCCTCTCCCCAGCCACTTTGTCCAGTTCCTCCTGGGGGATCCGGAGGCGTTCCCAGGCCAGCCGGGAGACATAAGCTGTGTCCCAATTCATGGTCTGCATCCTTCGAAGGGCGAATTTGAAGGCCGTTATGTCACAACGCTGCACGAAGGCTGTCCCAATTCATTCAAATTTGAAGGCTCCTCCAAATGCAGCCGACGAATGCGCCCATATCACAAGATGCTTTGCGCACCTTTGTTCAACCCGGATCTTTTTGACGATGGCGGCAAATACAAGCAGCGGCACCGGCAGCGGCAGCGAATACACTTTCAAATGTAAGTATCCTCCGCAGGTTAGACTGTCCCATTTAACAACGGGTGACGCATCCTTCGGAGGTGCCTCCGAAGGTCCAGCCTTCTGAGGCTGCGTAGGCCGGGTCCTCCGAAGGATGCAGACCCTGAATTGGGACACAGCCACAGTCTTCCCAACGTGTCCTGGGTCTTCCATGTGGCCTCCTGCCGGTTGGACGTGCCCTAAACACACTTCCTAGGGAGGCGTTCAGGTGGCAATCCCGACCAGATGCCCGAACCACCTCATCTGGCTCTTCTCGATGTGTAGGAGCAGCGGCTTTACTTTGAGCTACCACCGGATGACAGAGCTTTTAACCCTATCTCTAAGGGAGAGCCCCGCCCCGTCCTTTCGGTCATAACCCAAAACTCATGACCATAGATGAGGATGGGAACATAGATTGACCGGTAAATTGAGAACTTTGCCTTCTGGCTCAGCTCCTTCTTCACCACAACAAATTGATACAGCGTTTACATCCATCCATTTTCTACCGCTTATTCCCTTTGGGGTCGCGGGGGGCGCTGGAGCCTATCTCAGCTACAATCGGGCGGAAGGCGGTGTACACCCTGGACAAGTCGCCACCTCATCGCAGGGCCAACACAGATAGACAGACAACATTCACACTCACATCCACACACTAGGGCCAATTTAGTGTTGCCAATCAACTTATCCCCAGGTGCATGTCTTTGGAAGTGGGAGGAAGCCAGAGTACCCGGAGGGAACCCACGCAGTCACGGGGAGAACATGCAAACTCCACACAGAAAGATCCCGAGCCCGGGATTGAACCCATGACTACTCAGGACCTTCGTATTGTGAGGCAGATGCACTAACCCCTCGTTTACAGTTTTTGAAAACCAAAATTTTTTGGATATTTTCAATTCAAAGTTTTCTTAAGCTGCAAGCCAAAATAATTACAATTATATCAAAAGTAGGATTTAAATCTCTTGAGTTGCATGTTATGAGCCTATGTCATATATTAGTTTTACCTTGTAAATCTAATTGCTGGAATGAACAAACATTTACACGATATACAAATGTTTTGAGTTGCACCTGAATGTAACCTCAAACATATTTTACATCAGCTAGTATTTTAAAAATCATCACTGATGATTGATAGGGCAGTATATCCACCACATATTACTTGAAGCACTAATAGCTCTGTGTTGTTATGGTCTAGGACTGTATGTGTGTATCCCCTAATGTTTTATTTCATGTTGTTTATGTTTGACTTACAGTGTACTGTCTAATACCACAATGGAAAACATCACATCAAACTTCAGCATTGAATGTGGCACCTATGAACAGCTTGGCTACTGGCCCAATAACTTTGATGACTTTGCTGTAAGTAACAAGATCTATGTTTTGTGTTGAATGCATTCCATTTACTCTTGTCCGAGGAAGCTTTATTGTGCTGCTGTTTGTATTTACTAAGGACGAGACTTCTTAAGCATGGCATCGTCCAATTCATTACTGTGCTAATCCTCTGTGTCTCTTATTGCTTTTTTCCAAATATTGGTCTTGAGTCTTGTACTTTGTGTTTTGTTTGTGGATTGGCTCTGTGTGAGTGTGGTCAAAGACAAGTCTTCCTGCTCACAGCTTATGTCTCTGCATCCTAGAGTTCCAGCCCTAACAGATCATTACATCTTTGACCCTACGGTGGATTATTTTGCAGCTGTAAAAATTAAAACAAAGTACAGACTGTTTGAACACTCCATTCCACAGAATGATATGCGGGACAAAGAACAACTTTGTTACGTACAATGTTTGGCCGTACTATCTAAGAAAACCGGCAAAATGTTTACAAATGTCTTAGTCGAAAACTGCAAGGGAGCTTACGAAAACTGGTACCACTGTACTTTGCTTTTTAAATGGGACTTTTTTAACACACTTCCTTGTTGTCTAGATATTGGGATTGGATATGCTTTGGTGTAAATTTTGCTCCACACTCACATTTACAAACTGTTTTGTTATAGCTTTGTATACTGGACCCCAGATGCAAAGGTGGGAGGCCGGTATTTTAACAAAAATTGTCTTTTAATAAAGGTATTTAACCAAATTTGAGAGACACCAAAAGGCAATGGTACACAGTAAGGTGTACCACTGTAATAATGAAAAAAAAAGTATTCAGCTCTGAGGCAGGACACTGGATTAAAACTGGGAAATGCCTAAATGTTACTATTTACCAGCTAGATGATGGTATAGTGGGAACGAGTGAAACATCTTAACACTTCAGTTAAACTCTTGGCACAAGGAGATCAGAAGGGAAACCCGTCAGTGTCTCGTGCAGGAACGGCTGCACGCGTCTCAGCTACTCACCCTCAGATGATAAAGAGTAGAAGTAATCAGCATCAGGTGCATCAACTTGCTCAGCCTCCAGCCAAAGCGAGGGTAACAGGAAAAGGGAATAAGAAACAAACAAGAAAACAGGCTTAAAATGAATGAAAAGCAGTGGAGAAAAACCAAAGAATGTAATATGTTTTTTTGATTCTGTCTGCTAACTGGTTTGTGTGTGGAGGCGTTTCCAAATCGCAAATGAACCCCTCCACGCTGTACCCTCTCCAAGAGTATATATATATATATACAAACCCCTTTTCCATATGAGTTAGGAAATTGTGTTAGATGTAAATATAAACGGAATACAATGATTTGCAAATCATTTTCAACCCATATTCAGTTGAATATGCTTCAAAGACAACATATTTGATGTTCAAACTGATCAATCAATCAATGTTTATTTATATAGCCCTAAATCACACGTGTCTCAAAGGGCTGCACAAGCCACAACGACATCCTCGGTACAGAGCCCACATAAGGGCAAAGAAAAACTCACCCCAGTGGGACGTTGATGTGAATGACTATGAGACACCTTGGAGAGGACCGCATATGTGGGTAACCCCCCCCCTCTAGGGGAGACCGAATGCAATGGATGTCGAGTGGGTCTAACATAATATTGTGAGAGTACAGTCCATAGTGGATCCAGCATAACAGTAAGAGTCCAGTCCACAGTAGGGTCAGCAGGAAACCATCCCAAGCGGAGACGGGTCAGCAGGGCAGAGATGTTCCCAAACGATACACAGGCGAGCGGTCCACCCCGGGTCCCGACCCCGGACAGCCAGCACTTCATCCATGGCCACCGGACCTGTGTGTCTCCCACTCCACAAGGGATAGGGGGGAGCAGAGGAGAAAAGAAAAGAAACGGCAGATCAACTGGTCTAAAAAAAAAGGGGGCTATTCAAAGGCTAGAGTATACAAATGAGTTTTAAGATGGGACTTAAATGCTTCTACTGAGGTAGCATCTCTAACTGTTACCGGGAGGGCATTCCATAGTACTGGAGCCCGAATAGAAAACGCTCTATAGCCCACAGACTTTTTTTGGGCTCTGGGAATCACTAATAAGCCGGAGTTCTTTGAACGCAGATTTCTTGCCGGGACATATGGCAGAATACAATCGGCAAGATAGGATGGAGCTAGACCGTGTAGTATTTTATACGTAAGTAGTAAAACCTTAAAGTCGCATCTTAAGTGCACAGGAAGCCAGTGCAGGTGAGCCAGTATAGGCGTAATATGATCAAACTTTCTTGTTCTTGTCAAAAGTCTAGCAGCCGCATTTTGTACCAATTCTAATCTTTTAATGCTAGACATAGGGAGACCCGAAAATAATACGGGTAATCGAGACGAGACGTAACGAACGCATGAATAATGATCTCAGCGTCGCTAGTGGACGAAATGGAACAAATTTTAGTGATATTACGGAGATGAAAGAAGGCTGTTTTAGTAACACTCTGAATGTGTGACTCAAACGAGAGAGTTGGGTCGAAGATAATACCCAGATTCTTTGCCGAGTCGCTTTGTGTAATTGTTTGGTTGTCAAATGAAAGCTAACACCGTATTTGCGTATGATGTCACCTAGCGGCAGCATGTAAATACTAAAGAGTGCAGGGCCAAGAACCGAACCCTGGGGGACTCCGCACGTTACCTTAACATAGTCCGAGGTCACATTGTTATGGGAGACGCACTGCATCCTGTCAGTAAGATAAGAGTTAAACCACGACAAGGCTAAGTCTGACATACCAATACGTGTTTTGATACGCTCTAATAAAATTTTATGATCGACGGTATCGAAAGCAGCGCTAAGATGTATATATATATATATATATATATATATATATATATATATATATATATATATATATATATATGAATATATATATATATATATATATATATATATGAATATATATATATATGAATATATGTGTATGTATATATATATATATATATATATATATATATATATATATATATATATATATATATATATATATATATATATGTATATATACATATATACATATATATATATATGTATACATATATATATATATATATATATATATATATATATATATATATATATATATATATATATATATATATATATATATATATATGTCTTAATAAGGTTATCCAAAAAGTAGTGCTCGATACCGTAGTAGAGCGCAATATATGTATGTGTGGGGAAAAAATCACAAGACTATTTCATCTCTACAGGCCTGTTTCATGAGGGGGGTACCCTCAATCGTCAGGAAATCTCCTGACGATTGAGGGTACCCCCCTCATGAAACAGGCCTGTAGAGATGAAATAGTCTTGTGATTTTTTCCCCACACATATATATATATATATATATATATATATATATATATATATATATATATAAATATATATATCAGTGACGTGCAGTCACTAGAGAAAGAAAAGAAAAAAAATGTAAAAAGAAAAAAAATTTATTAAATTGTTATGTATCCAGTGATTATACTATAAAGTTATTTTCCATTTAACTTCACCAGTTTTAGATTATTTTTATTCCAAATCGCTGAATTTTCACATTCGCCGTTCAAATACTGAGAAGAGACGGTGCGGTGAACAGCAGCCAGTTGACGCACGTCACTCAGTGCCTCAGCATGGATTCCGGACTCGGCTAACTGCTGGCCTGCTGTGCAGTGAGACCGTATTGCTATATGAACTATATTATACATTTCCATAGTTTAGTTAGCTGAGGTATATAATGTACAGTGTATTTTGTCAACAACTGTATGTGTGACGTATTTCTTGTGCTGAGCAATCATAAAACGGCTGCAAAAGACGCACTGGCTGAGGCTCCAGTAATCCCGCCTCCTGCACCCCCGCCGTAGAATTGTTATATCAACTAAAGCCCACACTTAAACTTTCCACGTGCAAGATTGAATCTATTTAAAAAAGTTATTTCCTAAGAAGCCAAAAAGTGCAAAAACAATAATGTTCGTGTTGAAGGAGTTGTGAATGACTGCAGGGCCACAACATTAGGTACACCTGCACACTGCAGGTGTACCTAATTCACAACTCCTCCAACACGAACATTATTGTTTTTGCACTTTTTGGCTTCTTATTAAATAACTTTTGTAACCTATTTTCCTGGGCTTTCCTCTTTGTGATGTTAAGTTCCTGTTATGCGCTGTTATACAGTATATGCCCATCCATCCATCCATTTTCTACCGCTTATTCCCCTTTGGGGTCGCGGGGGGCGCTGGAGCCTATCTCAGCTACAATCGGGCGGAGGGCGGGGTACACCCTGGACAAGTCGCCACCTCATCGCAGTACAGTATATGCCTTGAGCTCTTATTTTGAAGGCGCTAAGAGCGGAAGTGATGACACGTTTTTTTTGAAAGAACGTAAATAAAGTGGTCTTCGTGTAAACTGGAGCCTCCGTGTTTATTTTGTAGTTTCATACAGTATAGGCGACATTTATAAACCCTCGGTTACACTTTTTTAAATAGATTCAATCTTGCACGTGGAAAGTTTAAGTGAGGGCTTTAGTTGTGGACTTCATTTCTAAGTAAAGGTAAGACCATAATAACGTTTTTTTTATTAAATGTGCTTTTTTGTGTGCTACAGTTTGTATGTGTAAAGTTAAAGTTAAGTTAAAGTACCAATGATTGTCACACACACACTAGGTGTCATGAAATTTGTCGTCTGCATTTGACCCATCCCCTTGTTCACCCCCTGGGAAGTGAGGGGAGCAGTGGGCAGCAGCGGCGCCGCGCCGGGGAATCATTTTTGGTGATTTAACCCCCAATTCCAACCCTTGATGCTGAGTGCCAAGCAGGGAAGAATGCTGGTATGAGCTTTTAAACATAACCCGTTTACTGCTGCCAATCAAATGGTGAATAAGATACTCTTTAGGGTTCATATGTTTGTAAATCTGACTGTGATGAAGTCAGTGCCTCACCAGCCATGAACCTCACCGCACGTCACTGATATATATACATATATGTGCGTGTGTATATATATATATATATATATATATATATATATACATACATATATATACATACAAATATATATGTGTGTGTGTATATATATATATATATATATATTTATATATGTATAAGTATATATATATATATATATATATATATATATATATATATATATATATATATATCTGAACATAATGTACAAATATGTCTTGATGACAAATATCACTGCTGTTTATTTTCAGTCACGGTTGAATATAAACTTTATAAACCATATCTAGATTCACCGAGCACAACATTGGGTACAACTGCATACTCTCGGATTGCTACAGAGATGCCTTATTCCAAAATGGAATATATTCATTCTGTCCTTGAAATTCTACAGACAATACCCCATAATAACAATGTTAATAGTGTTTAGTTTTTTTTGCTAATTCATCATGAATAAAACACACAAAAAAATCACATGTACATATGTATTTTACAGCATTTCTTTAATACTTTAATTGTGCACCTTTGGCAGAGGACTGGGCGAAACTGCCCAAAGATAGGTGTGCCAAGCTTGTGGCATCGTATTAAAAAAGATGTGCGGCTGTAATTACTAACTAAGGTGCGTTGACAAAGTAATGAGCAAAAGCTGTGAATAGTTACAGTATGTGCATGTGATTTTTTTTAAATAAATTTGCATAATTAAAAAAACTAAAATTACAATGTCACCCTGCTAAGTTTGTTTGATAAATGTTGTGTTTGAATATGTTTTTAGTATTTATGTGTGTAATTGCTTGTATGGTCAACAAACTGCAGAACACCAAAGAAAGATGTATCTGTCTTCTGTTTCTTAGGCATCCATCATTTTGCTGTATGATATCATGATCATCAACAACTGGCAGGTCTTCATGGATGCATATAGCAGATACACCTCAGAGTGAGACAAAAACTAACAATAAATGACCGCAACTTTTTAGTTTTGTTGTTGTATGGAACTTAACTTTGTTTTACATTTCTCAGGTGGTCCAAAATCTACTTTGTGTGTTGGTGGTTCACCTCCTCTGTCATGTGGGTCAACCTGTTTATGGCGCTCATCCTAGAGGTTAATACACTTCTGCTGCACAGACACATGCGTTTAATGACACAAGTGGGACATTTTCACATGAAGCCCCCCCCCCTGTATCCATCCATCCATCCATTGTCTACCGCTTATTCCCTTTGGGGTCGCGGGGGGCGCTTGAGCCTATCTCAGCTACAATCGGGCGGAAGGCGGGGTACACCCTGGACAAGTTGCCACCTCATCGCAGGGCCAACACAGATAGACAGACAACATTCACACTCACATCCACACACTAGGGCCAATTTAGTGTTGCCAATCAACCTATCCCCAGGTGCATGTCTTTGGAGGTGGGAGGAAGCCGGAGTACCCGGAGGGAACCCACGCAGTCACGGGGAGAACATGCAAACTCCACACAGAAAGATCCCGAGCCCGGGATTGAACCCAAGACTACTCAGGACCTTCGTATTGTGAGGCAGATGCACTAACCCCTCTTCCACCGTGCTGCCCCCTGTAGTTAATTTATATTTTACATGTCTTATTGACGCAAAATGCTGCCCCTATGGATCGCCGGGCCCACACGCAGCGCGTGATCTGTGTATAGGAAGAGGCACCCCTGGACATAATACAAATGCAACATACTGTATGTAGGTGGAATACATAGCTACCAACTCTTCCGAATTCTACAGAAGCCTTCCAAAAATTGCACTCGTCTTCCGACATGCACGTTTAATTTAAATAGCCTGGATTGTGAAATTTTTGTAGGGCTATAAAACACTTAAGTCTTTATTAAGCTCGCAGTCAAAGTAGCATTGAAGACTATGGAGGTTAATTTGTGTCTTTATTACAAAAAAAAATGTTCATACTTAATTTGATACTGAATTCGCTGCAAAAAAGGAGCTGTCAAAATATAAGATAAAATGACTACATTTTAGGAAACAATATTAAAAACGCCTCGGGATCCCCCGGGAGGAGCTGGACGAAGTGGCTGGGGAGAGGGAAGTCTGGGCTTCCCTGCTTAGGCTGCTGCCCCCGCGACCCGACCTCGGATAAGCGGAAGAAGATGGATGGATGGATGGAATATTAAAAACTACTGAAATCCAAACACAGACATGAAGCTTCTCCTCACTCCAAGCAGGAATGCACGCTCCGGTTCGCTCCAATGATGTCGTCTCATAAAAATTTAAGGTCAAATTGTTTTGTCTCTTGCGGAGAACCGCTTGCCATGGCTTTGGATCTGAACTTTCCATAAGGTCCCCCTTTCTTTGTGCAAATCTGCTAGCTATTTTCAAGCCTGTGGTTCCACAGTAACTGGACGCCATGACACAGATTCCCCAAACAACGGAACGGGCCAAGTGTCAAAAATGTTAATCGTGCATTAAAAAAATTACGTTAACGCGTTATCGCATTAACTTTGACAGCACTATTATATACAATCCTAAATAAAAATAAAATTATCTTTAAAAAAAGCAAAGAGTGTAGATAAAATACTTTCAGTTGTTATATGCACAGAAGTGTTTTCAGTGTGGAAAGAAAGCACAACCTTGGATGATTAAAGTATTGCAGAATGCTAGTAAAAAGAAAAAAATACATTATACAAACAATTTATAAAACAAAGACCAAAAGTGGTAGAACATAAATATATACAAAAACAAGTTACAGCTGCTGTATGTCACGGTTAGGTAGATTGCTTAGAGGACGCTCGCATTTGATCATTGTGACCCGCCCTCTTCCTAGTTCAAACCTTCAGGATACGCACACACACGGAGAAAAAGAACAGCGCCACGGTGCAAAGGAAGGGTTTGGAGTGATTTATGGTCTTGCTCACCTGCACGATGACCATTACATCTGTTATTTAACATTCCGTGTGCAAAGGTCTCTCATGGGGCATTCTTCCCTCAATTCTCTAAAATTATTCAACAAGAGATTAGATACAAAAAACAAACAGTACATACTTTCAGACAGCCAATACAAATACAGAGAACATTTTTCAACATCATTAGCTTTGAGTGAAACAGCAGAAGAAATGACCAACGTTGCAGATTGTAAATTGTGTGCAGCTGCAGTATTTATAGACCTGGCAAAATATTCGATACAATCAATCACAATAACCTAATCAATTCATTCGATGTATAGGTCATTAAGGGTGTGGTTTTGAGTTGGGTGAAAAGCTACTTAACCAGCAAGTAACTTCACATGGAAGTTAGGAGATTACACTAATTACACTAGTTAGGAGATTACACTTCAGTGTTTAGATATTTCTTGTGGTTCTGGGACCAAAACTGTTCAAGCTATATATTATTCAATTTATATATTAACAAAATTGTTAAAAACCCAAAGGACCTGAAGTTAATATTATTCCCAGATGACATCATTAAATTCTGCTCAGGGAAAAACTTTGAGGAAGTAATGGAAACCGTTACAATAGAAAGGAATAAACTAAGAAGATGGTTTGATAGAACATTATAAAGAGCTACTGTATAATAGTTAACAACATTAGCTGGGAACTATACATTAAATACAGACAAGATAAAGTAGCAATAAATATTTAAATATAGAATAAAGTAAAATAAATTCTGAATCAAAAGTCATCCCATAGTCTATGCTGTTGTTAACTTAGATATGTCTAAGCTACTGTGTAGAGATATGGGGAAACTATTGTAAAAGTACACTTCATTCACTAACAGTACTGCAGAAAAGATAAGTTGGGATAATACAAAAGGCTGGCGATTGGGAACACACACATTCCTTGTTTATAAAATACTGAAATGTATAGATGTGTACACTTTCAAACTAGTAACATCATCTGCAAAGCAAAAAACAACAGGCTCCCTCAAAATGTACAACTTTTTTTTTTAATTAAGAGAAGTGAAACACAGGGAATCAACTGAATCCAAAATACTTGTATGCATTTAGTATATATGTCTGTGGAAATAAACTATGGAATGGATTAAACCAATAACATAAACGATGTACTATACAAACATGGGTTTGTTTAGGGGCGGCATGGCGTAGTGGGTAGAGCAACCGTGCCAGAAACCTGAGGGTTGCAGGTTCACTCCCCGCCTCTTACCATCCAAAAATCGCTGTCGCTTCCGTTGTGTCCTTGGGCGGGACACTTCACCCTTTGCCCCCGGTGCCACTCACACTGGTGAATTGAATGATGAATGACAGGTGGTGGTCGGAGGGGCCGCTGGCGCAAATTGCAGCCACGCTTCCGTCAGTCTACCCCAGGGCAGCTGTGGCTATGAAAGTAGCTTACCACCACCAGGTGTGAACGAATGATGGGTTCTACATGTAAAGCGACTTTGGGTACTTAGAAAAGCGCTATATAAATCCCAGTTATTAAACAGTATACAATAAGCATATGTCGTAAGATAGAAAATTAATATGGGACAGGAGTAGGATCAAATAAGTTTTGTTTCCTCCTACCTTTTTTGGATTTATTGAACTGTTAAGTGCAAGTGTGGTTGCTAGTTGTTAGGAGATCAAATACATATTAATTTATTACCTTTATTTCATGTGTTTTTCTGGAGCTTTTTTTTTTTTTACATTGGTCTTTCTCTTTTTGAGAATGAGGCTAACGTATAAAATTGTGGACTATATTTTGTTAATACTTATCTCTCCCACTGTATACAGTATACTGTATCTCTGACTCTTTGAACAGGTTTGTCATGGTAACCTCTGACCATAACTGTACATCCTCAGTTTTAAAGGTGAAAAAGCTCATCTTTTCTTCGTGTTTTCTGACAGAACTTTACGTACAAGTGGGATCGCAGTCACAGCTGCTCTGTTACAGACGTGGAGAGAATCCGCTATGAAACCTCTGTTCAACTCATATTTAAGTAGGTATACATTATGATGCTTATTGAATTATTAAGGCAGACCTAAATCTCCTGATGGTATATATTTACACACCTCCTCTAGAGAGCAGATCAAAGAACCAACAGAAGAAGAGTTGCTTTGTCAGCTACAACAGCACCCCCACCTGCACCTACACTGGGAGCACACATGACAGCCAAGTATTGTACTTTATTGGGATCATCAACAGTGACTTGAGGAAATACAATTTCCCAGATGTTAAAGATCAGTCATCGTTATATTTACAAGTTTTTCACATTGCATGTATTTATAAGAGCTGTTGACAACAATGGTGTCAAAAATGGTATCATGTCAACTCGTCTGGTCCCACTGTAGTATTTGTATTGTCTTTTTAGTTCTTTTTCTTTTGCATTGCTGTTATATTTGTGCTAAAAAGGGAGTGCAGTCTTATTTGTTGTTTATGAATGAAAATATTTGAAGAATTTTGGATATTGACAATGACCCAAGAAAAATTGATAACATTCAAAATAAATATTTTGATACTGATTTCAAATGTATGTAATAAAAAGTGATGACATTTAATTACTTTTTTGTGGATTTTATTTTATTGAAGGCCACTTGGGAAAACCTGGCGGGTCAAATCAAAATTGACTTCAGTCCAAAGTAGATTGCACAGGCAGGCTGCCCTGAGAATTTTTCAATGTTCCTATTCTCGTATGTGCTTAAGTCAAAAAGGTACACAGCATTCTAAGTCTGTCCTTGTGCGCCTTCATCCAAGATGTGCACTCTAGGTGGAGCAAGCCTTACATGTGGGCGTTCCCTCTCAAATCTGGACTTTGTGTATTCTCCAATCGACTCAAGTACTTTGTAAGTAAACTTAAGCAAACTCTGATGTTTGGAGTTTTCCCCATGTTGCATTTTTACCTCTGGTGTGTGAGAAAAGAAGGGCAAGCCATCACCTTTTAAAGCACATTAACGTTATATACTTGAAAGAACAACTGCAGGTGTGTTACGTTGCGCAGCACTGGGAGATAGCATGAAAGCTCTATGCTTACTGTCTTTAGTGAAAGAGCTTGGGAAAGTTGCATTTTTAAAAACTATACTTACATTTGATTTGCTGTTTATATCCTACCTAATAGTAATATAAGTTAAGGGGCAGAATTTTTTGTTAAATTATTTTAGACTACCTCAATGCATTAGTGTCGTTTCCCAAATTGTCCCACACACACAGTCTTTGTCCCACATTTGGTAAAATTGGAATCTGATCCCCCTACTTGGTGCTGGTCTTCTTAAATGGACACGACACTACACTATTTCGTTTTGTTTGTTTTAGATTTTGGGATGAACTGCCCCCTTAAGTAAGGCTGAAGCAAATAAATTGTAGGTTGAAAATGTTTGACCCTCTGGAAAAAAAAGTAATACCCCCCACACCCCACCCCCAAGTCATTGGTTCCTACCGGGTAATTAGTAGCTATTTAGATAGCAGAGGTAAATAAAGCAAGTAAAGCAGCTGTGTGCTGGGTCTAAAAAACATAACTTCAGAAACAATACTGTAGGATTTATGAATCCTAATTCCAATCTGCTGGAAGTGTGGTAACATTTATCTGGGCACCTGGCCTGCTGATGTAGATATCATCACGAGAATGAGGTTACATTATGGAGGTTAATTTGTGTCTTTATTACGTAATTATTTTTTTTACACTGAATTTTATGAACTGAATTTGTTTACACCATATTATGCCAACAATTTCATTGGAAAAAAAAATCAGTCTTTTAAAATTCAGTGTCTAAAAATGTGCTGCTCTAAAAAGCAAGACTCAGAGGGAGGTCAATCTCTTTTCAGTCATAAGAGACTAGTTTGGAAGGCAGGTGGATCATAACGGTTGTGCAACAAAACGAATCATAGATCTTTCTTCTTAGCTGCAAATGTTGAGCTTTTTAATGACATAGCCAACAAAATTATACAAATGAACAGTCAATATATAACAGCCTCTTTAATTATTGGAGGAGACCTTGATGAAGCCCCAAACTTTAAACTTGACAGATTTCCACAGAGAATTGACAAATCCATTATCAACCCAATAATTAATAATATCTGTAGTAAATTATCTCTGATAGACCCTTTTAAATGTCTTCATCCTGACACGAATAATTCATTTAGTTGGTTTCAGAAGGACAGCACGGTGTAACAGGGGTTAGTGTCAGAGTTTGTTGGTGACGAACCCCAAGATGCAGAGATGACGGCAGGCATTGAGCGAGAAAACATGATTTAATACAATAGCAAAAAAACAAACAAAAGGCGCGCACAAGGCGGAGAACAAACTTGGCTATGAACTAAAATAGCACAGAGGCTAACTGTGGACAAGAAACAAAAACACTTACTGTGACACGAAGGAACTAGGACATGAGCAGAGTGAAACAAAAGTAGACAGAGCTACAACGACAAGTATTAAGACATGTAGTAATGACAATGACAATAATCCAGCAGTGACTGGAGGGTAGGGCAGGTATAAATAGCAGCTGGCTGATTGACACCAGGTGTGGCCAGGTGCCAATCAGCCACAGCTGAGGGGACACAGCACTCAGGGAGACAAACAGGAAACAGAACCAAAACAAGAGCGCTGACAGGAAATACTACACACAGAGGAAAAACTAAAACACAACCAAACTGTCAGGGGCAAGCCTGACAGTTAGTGCATGTGCCTCACAATACGAAGGTCCTGAGTAGTCCTGAGTTCAATCCCGGGCTTGGGATCTTTCTGTGTGGAGTTTGCATGTTCTACCCGTGACTGCGTGGGTTCCCTCCGGGTACTCCGGCTTCCTCCCACCTCCAAAGACATGCATCTGGGGATAGGTTGATTGGCAACACTAAATTAGCCCTAGTGTGTGAATGTGAGTCTGAATGTTGTCTGTCTATCTGTGTTGGCCCTGCGATGAGGTGGCGACTTGTCCAGGGTGTACCAAGCCTTCCACCAGAATGCAACTGAGATAGGCTCCAGCACCCCCCGCGACCCCAAAAGGGACAAGCGGTAGAAAATGGATGGATGGATGGATGGATGTCTAGAAAGTCAAGGATAGACCTGTAGATAATTTCAGACTTCTTGCTTCCTCTTACTGGCCACACTGGGATTTACTTATTATTATCACAAAACAAAGGGGCCAAAAGAAGTAATTCAGGATGTTGGAAATTAAATTGCTCTATATTAAAGAATAATTTGTACTGTAAGGGTGTTAAAGAAATAATATTTAGACACATAAAACTCGAAGATTTCACGTTTACTCAGAAATGGGAACTGTTGAAATATGAGTGCAGAGATTTTTCCATACATTTTGGAAAAGAACTTGCAAAAAATATGAATACTGATATCCTCTTTGAAATCAACAGATAGTTAAAAAAACAGTTTTGGATGATAATGACAAATATGCATTACATAATCCAAAAGATAAACTAGACAAAATGTGTATTGAAAAGGCTAAATATGCATTTATAAGATCAAGAGCTAAATGGTTGGAAAAACATCTAATTATGTTTATAGTTTGGAGAAGAAACAGGGATCTACAAAAATAATTGAGAAACTAAACATTAATGAAGTGCTCACTGCAGACACTAAAGTAATTTAAAAAAAACATACAGTATATCTCAAATTTATATTAAAAGCTGTACTTGTCTTTGTTTAATATTGAAGCATGTGACTCATTTTTCCAAACATTTCATCCCCTCATACCCAAAATGTCTTCTCATAATTCAACAACATGTGATAGTCCCGTAAAAACAAGAGAACTCAATAACATTGTAAACAGAGTGCCTCTTAATAAAAGTCCTGGCCCTGATGGTTTACCGTTTAAATTCTTTAAAACCTTCTGGGATAATATAAAATAATTACTTTTGTATGTCTTCAGCAAAGTTTTAGATTTAGGCCAACTGCCAGAAACAATGAAACAAGCAGTGACGTGGGTGAGGTTGATGGCTGGTGAGGCACTGACTTCATCACAGTCAGATTTACAAACATATGAACCCTAAAGAGTATCTTATTCACCATTTGATTGGCAGCAGTTAACGGGTTATGTTTAAAAGCTCATACCAGCATTCTTCCCTGCTTGGCACTCAGCATCAAGGGTTGGAATTGGGGGTTAAATCACCAAAAATGATTCCCGGGCGCGGCGTCGCTGTTGCCCACTGCTCCCCTCACCTCCCAGGGGGTGAGCAAGGGGATGGGTCAAATGCAGAGGACAAATTTCACCACACATACAGTGTGTGACAATCATTGGTACTTTAACTTAACTTTAACTTTACACATACAAACTGTAGCACACAAAAAAGCACATTTAATAAAAAAAAACATTATTATGGTCTTACCTTTACTTATAAATGAAGTCCATGCGCCGCTCCTTTTGAACAAAAGCATCGATAACTTGTTTATAGAAGTCTTCCTTATCTTTCTTCAGTTTTAAAAGTCTCTCTGTTTCGATGGAGATCTTCCTTTAAGTATTACCTCCTGCTTCGATTGAAAGTCCAGTTTAGAAAACTGTTTTATTTTAGATATGTAATCCTCCATGTTAAAAGTCCAGGCGAGAGGAGAAAATAAACGATCGCTAACTGTTGCTGCTTGTTGTCACTTCTTCTGCAGCCGTAGTCGCAAGAATGATCGCTGGGATCACTAGCGCCCTCTACCACCAGAAGGCGGGATTACTGCGAGCCTCACCCAGTGCGTCTTCACAGCCGTTTTATGATTGCTCAGCACAAGAAATACGTTACACACATACAGTTGTTGACAAAATACACTGTACATTATATACCTCAGCTAACTAAACTATGGAAATGTAAAATATAATTCATATAGCAATACGGTCTCACTGCACAGCAGGCCAGTAGTTAGCCGAGTCATTGCGCAATCCATGGCGAGGCTCAACTGGCTGGTGACTCACCGCAAGTCTCTTCTCAGTATTTGAACGGCAAATGTGAAAATTCAGCGATTTTGAATAAAAATAATCTAAAACTGGTGAAGTTAAATGGAAAATAACTTTATAGTATAATCACTGGATACATATAAAAATTTAATTATTTTTTTTTCTTTTTATATTTTTTTTCTTTCCCTGATGGCACGTGAGGCCCCGCCTCACCTGCCTCCCCTGACTGCACGTCACTGGAAACAAGGTATCAGCACTATTTTACCTAAAGCTAACAAAGATATTCTCTATATTGAAAACCGAAGGCCTATTACTTTGCTGAACTCAGATTACAAAATTCCAACTTCTTTATACGCTCGAAAACTAAAACCTTGTTTGGGAAACATCATTTCCGGCACACAGTCAGGTTTCATGAAAGGTTGTCCGTTTAGTACTGAATATGATAGACTACTCACATCTCATTGATGAAGGAGCTCTCATTCTTTTTCAGATGTCTATAAAGCTTTTGATTCTGTAGAGTATAAGTTCATATATAGTGCTTTAGACTTATTTGGGTTTGGTGTCAAGTTTAGAGAAATGGTCAAAACTATTTATAATGGTATTAATAGCAGCGTCGTTCTTTGTGCACACCTGTTCAAAGGCTTTTGGTTTGGTAATTAATAGGTAGAAGTGTGAACATGTTTATTCATGAAACAGATAAGCAATCTGTTGGTGAAATTACTGTTATAAACTCTCTTCGATATCTTGGAATTACTATCAACAAGTCGATAAGTGATAGATTAGATGAAAACTTCTCTATAAATATCCAGAAATCGAAAGGGACCTCACCTTACAAGGAAGGATAATGCTCTCCAAGGCTGAATGGCTTTCTTGGATGGTTTATCCTGCCCTATCATTATATGTAGATAAAAAACATACTCAACAATAAACTCCACTCTGTTTAAATCTATATGGAAAAATAAAACAGACTACCGGTATGTTAAAAGAAATACAATGATTAAAAAATACACTGGTGGAGGTTCCAATGCTATATAGACTTTGAAACTCTTAACCATGTGTTCAAAATCAAATCGATCAAAAAATGTCTGATGTCTGATAAAACAAAAAAAAGTGGTTTGTTTTTCCCAATCTCTTGTTTGAAAAATGTGGTGGCCTCAAGTTTTTACTAAGTGTTCTAAATTACCAATTAAGTTATCTAATTTTCACAAACAACCTCTAGATTGTTGGAAGTTGGCCTATAATCACAACTTCTCCCCACGTTAATGCATCCTTTGGAATAACCAATACTTATTACACAGAAACAAAACGTTGTTTCACAAACAATGGGCTGAAAAAAAAAAATCTCAATATTTTTTGATAGGAATAGAATGTCTTTGGATTATATTATATTTATTGAAAAACATAATATTGACGAAATATTGGCTATAAAAAAAATATATGAATAGCATTCTAACCCAGCTTATTCAGCTGGTTAAATATTGTCTACAGTAGACAGCAGGAAAGTGTTTTACCAGGCTTAATGATAGCTGGGAGAAACTTTCTAGATAAAAAATGTAGCAACAAACACAAATTTGGATAAAAGTTGTCCACCAAAGGCTGTTGCATTCTGGAGGAACTCCTTCCCTCATATTGATTTCAGGAAAATTTGGAATGAACATAACACATTTGTCATCCCAAAGAAAGCTAAAGAATAATTAAATAATTCATAAAATTTACCCATGTTACTCATATGTTACAATTCATACAAGATGTTCCTTTTGTCATACTGTGTTTTTTGATTGTCCCTTCTCCCAATTGTTTTGGACTGAAGTGTCTTTTAGTCTGTTTAGTACTTTTCATACAATTTTTGAGTTAAAAAAAGACATGGTTTTGTTTTTAGATTGTAACTGTAATCAATAGTTGGAGAATGCAATACAACTGCTAAGTCTTTTAGGTACATTTTACATTCATAAATCCAGAGTGTAATCATGCAAACCAAATATTTTTTTGTTTTATTCTGAAGTAAATAGTTTGTACAACTCGTTAATAATGACCAAGAAAAACACAAAGGCCATATTAACCTCCCACGTTCTAAAAACAATTGCAATAACGGTCACCATCAAAGAAAATATAAATGTATAGCCTGATAGTTTCATCTGCTTTTATTTATCCCTTGCACATGTCATGTTCATTCATTTATATTTTAAATTGTATTTTATTATAGTTTTGTGTGTTTGTGTATTATTTGTTACTCCTTTATCTTTATGAGTTACTTCTTGTTATTACAGGAAAACACTTGATTATTGTTATTGGAATTCTTAAATGTCTATTATACTGTTATCTAAATACAGTTTTGGAAGAAGAAAAAAAAGGCGTTAAAAGTTGTTGCTGTGAAATATGTATGTGCTTAAAAACTGCTGTATTAAACACACAACAATAAACTGCAAAAAAAAAAAAAAAAAAAAAAAAAAAAAAAAACCTAACTTTCGTAAATTAAGACTGAAGCAATCGATCCCGTCTCGAAACCAGCCTTGGCAAGGAAAAACTCACCCCAGTGGGACGTCGATGTGAATTACTATGAGAAACCTTGGAGAGGACCGCTAATGTGGGTAACCCCCCCCCCCCCCCCCCCCCCCCTCTAGGGGAGACGGAATGCAATGGATGTCGAGTGGGTCTGACATAATATTGTGAGAGTCCAGTCCATAGTGGATCCAACATAATAGTAAGAGTCCAGTCCATAGTGGGGCCAGCAGGACACCATCCCGAGCGGAGACGGGTCAGCAGCGCAGAGATGTTTTATTCTGAAGTAACCTCCATTACAAAGTCCTCCTGCACAGGGCCGTAACTAATTGACCAATACGAGGTCCAAAAGGAACTTTGAAAGGCTGAATTCATGGGGATCCCAGCATCATATAAATTATATTAGCTTGAGCAACACAATGAATTTCCAGAATAACAAAATTGTTCATTGAGGTAGAATTGTCTTTCATCTTTGATAATCAGCATAATTTTGTAACAGTCCACTTTTTTATTGAGATACGTTGTTGGAGATCGTAACTTGTATATCAGAGAGGATGATTTACCGTATGGTGATGTCCTAGACAAAGTACATTTACAGTCAGTCATATCATCATCATCCTTTTGTCTGATAAAAATACCAAGGACATGACCTCGGTGTCCTTAATGGTAGTTACGGCCATGCTCCTGCACACCCACCACTTTATGCACGGTGATGCCACCCACTTACCTCACTGACCTCCTCACACCACACAGCTCAGCCAGGGCCGGGTCACTAGGCCAACAGCACCGTCTGCACACACCCAGGACACGACTCAAGACCATGGGGGACAGAGCTTTTGAAGCTGCCCTTCCCCATCTGTGCAACACCCTTACTGACCACCTCAGGGCCCCACAAATGGAGAAAGCTTTTAAAAATAACTCCAAACCTGCCTTTTTGAAAAGTTACAGCCAGTTTTAAATATGTATTTACTTTCTGGTTTTAATGCCTTTATGTTTTTTTAAATTCTGTAGCACTTTGAGGTTTAAATAAAATATATTATTATTATTGAAGCAATACATACATTTAGGCTTCACGGTGGCAGAGGGGTTAGTGCATCTGCCTCACAATACGAAGGTCCTGAGTAGTCTTGGGTTCAATCCCGGGCTCGGGATCTTTCTGTGTGGAGTTTGCATGTCCTCCCCGTGACTGCGTGGGTTCCCTCCGGGTACTCCGGCTTCCTCCCACCTCCAAAGACATGCACCTGGGGATAAGTTGATTGGCAACACTAAATTGGCCCTAGTGTGTGGATGTGAGTGTGAATGTTGTCTGTCTATCTGTGTTGGCCCTGCGATGAGGTGGCGACTTGTCCAGGGTGTACCCCGCCTTCCGCCCGATTGTAGCTGAGATAGGCTCCAGCGCCCCCCGCGACCCCAAAGGGAATAAGCGGTAGAAAATGGATGGATGGATACATACATTTAAAAAAATACGGTTAACTAAAATAATTTAGAGTATGATGCCATCTTGATTCACTCCATTTCACTAGGTGGCGGTAATGCGCGCATGAGGGCTCCTTGCCAACTGCCATTAAATGAAAGAAGAAGAAGGATAAAGAAGAAGAAGAAGAATGTTGCGGAGTCCACGTGAAGCTTTGGCGGGCTCTTGTCGTTCGCAAACGTCACATGTAGATGGTCAGAGGAGTGTGACGTGTTAACGAAGGCGGAAGTAAAACAAGGAGTGGTGGCTAACAAGTGAGCGTATCTAAATCTCCTTGGCGGTTGTGCATAAGCTCAGCTGTATTGTGACTGGATCGAGATGGAAGGGGATAGTGACGGGATTTATGAGGAAAGTATGGACGTGGATAGGACTAGAGGGGAGAGAGGAAAGAAGGGGAGTGGAGGGCATGAAGGAAAATCGAGTGCTAAAAGAGTACACGAAGAAGATGAAGAAGTAGAAAAGAGGAAAAAGACTATGGAAGATAATTACAGGATCATATATACATTTAAATCAGGTCAAGACATGAATGACATAAGTTTGATGACACTGGTTAAGGGGTTAAAGAAGGACATCGGAGAGGTGGAGATAGCGAAGGTGCTCAGGGACGGACGACTTTTGATTAAATGCAAAAATGGAGAGCAAAAGAACAAAGCAATGCGGTTGCAAAAACTGTGCAATAAGATAATAAAGGAAAAAATGGAAGTGGGGGGACGAAAGGGGGCAAGAGGAGTAGTGACAGGAATCCCAAGGGGTGAAAATTTAGAAGAATTGAAAAGACAAATAAAAGGGGGTACTGTCAAGATGATGACAAGAATGATGGCATTTAGAAATGGAGAAAAGACGGAGAGCGAATCTGTATTAGTACAGTTTGTCGAGGAAGTCCTACCGCAAAGAATTATGATTGGGTTTTTAAGCTTTTACGTTAGAGCTTACGTCCCACCCCCAGTACGCTGTTTCAAGTGCCAACGCTATGGGCACATAGCCAGTGTGTGCCATGCTAAGTTGAGATGTGGAAGGTGTGGAGGAGAGCATGAATACGGACAATGTGGAGACAATATACTGGTCAAGTGTTGTAACTGTGGCGGGAATCACACAGCAGCGTATGGAGGATGTGTCATTAGGAAACAGGCAACAGAAGTACAGCAAATCAGAGTAGAAAGAAATATTACATACGCAGAGGCAGTTAAAGTAAGAAATAAAGAAAATGTAGAACAAGATAGAAGTGAGAATAGATCAGAACAAGACAGATATGACAATAGTTCAAGTAATAAAAAACAAGAGGCAGCAAATACAGGACTTTCCATGGACAAGCTAGTTGTGTTCCTGGCATATGTAATAAACTGCACAGAACAGGCAAGAAATAAAACTGAGAAGATCAAAATAATTGTCAAAGCAGCAGCAAAGTTCTTAAATTTAAAAGAATTATCTTGGGAACAGGTACAAGGTGAACTACAGAGAGTAGACGAGACCGAGTCATGTTACCACAATCCAACGCCATGTTAATTGTTCAGTGGAATGCCAGAAGTTTAATAGCAAACGGACAGGAACTAAAGGGTTATATTAATAATATGGAAAATAAACCACATATACGATGTATTCAAGAAACCTGGCTGAAGCCAAAATTGAGCTTTATAATAAAAGGATACATAACAATACGTAAAGATAGGAATGATGGGCAAGGAGGAGGATGTGCCATATTTATTAAAGAAGATATGCAATATACAATATTAAAAGAAAAACAAGAACTAGAAATAGTAGGGGTAGAAGTATGGAATAATAAAGAAAGATACAAAGTGCTAAACTTCTATAATCCATGCAAGAAATTACAAATTCATCAACTAGAAACAATAGTCGAGCACTGGAGTGGCAATATCATTTGGTGTGGTGACTTTAATGCACATAGCACAATGTGGGGTGAAAGGGATGACTGGAATGGGGAAACATTGGAAGCATTTTTGGAGGAAAAAGAACTGGTGTGTGTGAATGATGGGTCGGGAACAAGGTTAGATGTAGTTACGGGTAAAGAAACAGCAATAGATTTAACACTAGTGTCACAAGGGTTAGCAGGAAAGGTAGAGTGGGAAGTAAATAAAGACAGCACTATAGGAAGTGATCACTACCCAATATTCATTCACATAAACATAAACCAAAGGACAGAAAGCACTAAAATAGAAGGAAGATGGAAGTATAATCACGGTGATTGGGGACAATATAGGGAAAGTACCGACATGACATTAAAGGAAGTGGATATAAATCAAGATATTGAACAACTGAATACAGATATTACAAAGTGCATAATGGAAGCAGCCAAAAAGAGCATACCAAGGAGTAGTATAGGGAAAAGAAGGAAGATAGTGCCGTGGTGGACACAAGCGTGCACAGACGCAATAAAAGAACGGAATAGAGCATTTAGAATATTGAGAAGAACACATAATTTCCAAGATATGATCCAATATAAAAGGCACCAAGCTAAAGTAAGGTATGTTATTAAAAAGACAAGAAAACACTACTGGAGAAAGTTTTGTGAATCATTAAATAGAACTACTCCTTTAGGCCAAGTGTGGGGAATGATCAAGAAAATGTCAGGGATCACAAATGAACATAAAAATCATGTGATGAAAGATGGGACACGGTGTGTGGTAGAAAATAAAGAAAAAGCAGAACTTTTAGCAAAAACATTTGTTAAAGTGCACAGTAATGATAATTTGAGAAATGTAGAAATACAAAAGAGAGAAGAAACAATTAGTTTAAATATTGAGGAAATGATGGAAGACAACGATAATAGGGTAACCAACACTATAGATATGAAATTTTCTTTGAATGAAATGGTTCGAATATTGAAAAAGGTTAAAAATACAACACCAGGAAAAGACCAGGTGAGTTATCAAATGATCAAAAACCTAAGTAGGATTGGCAAAGAAGTGGTCTTGAAATTATATAATAGGATATATGAAGAAGGAAAATTACCAGCAGAGTGGAAAGAAGCTGTAATAATTCCAATATGCAAACCAGGGAAAGATCCAGAAGAGGCAGGTAATTATAGGCCGATAGCATTGACCTCAAATTTGGGCAAAGTAATGGAAAAAATGATTAATGAAAGACTAGTATATTATTTAGAGTCAAAAGAAATAATAAAAAATTACCAAAGTGGATTTCGCAAAGCAAAAAACACAAACGACCCAGCAGTGCAGCTGGAAGAGGAAATTAGAAAGGGACAAATAAATAAAGAAAGTATTATTGCAGTATTTTTTGATATAGAGAAAGCTTATGATATGTTGTGGAAACAGGGGTTGCTGATAAAACTAAATAAAATTGGGATTAGAGGGAAAATGTATAGATGGATAAAAGACTTCTTAACAAGTAGAAAAATATTAGTAAAAATAGAGAATGAATACAGCAGAGTATATGAAGTGGAAAATGGGACCCCGCAAGGAAGTATAATAAGTCCAGTATTATTTTCAATAATGATAAATTAAGTTTTTAGTGAAGTAGAAGGGTTAGTGGATGTGGCACTGTTTGCTGATGATGGTGTGATGTGGAAGAGAGGTAGAAATACTAATCATATAGAAAAGAAGATTCAAAAAGCGGTAAATAATGTTCAAGAATGGGGAACGGCTTGGGGTTTAAGATTCTCTGTTGGAAAGACAAAAGTCATAAATTTTACAAAGAGGAAAGTACAAAACAAGCTCCAAATTAAACTCTATGGAGAAAATATAGAAGAG
Organism: Nerophis lumbriciformis; assembly: GCF_033978685.3. NCBI lineage: Eukaryota > Metazoa > Chordata > Actinopteri > Syngnathiformes > Syngnathidae > Nerophis > Nerophis lumbriciformis. Next base: position 17,892,672 of record NC_084553.2, on the reverse strand, counting down.
GTACAAGTTTTTAAATATTTGGGTATATGGTTTGATAAAAATATTAACTGGTCAACCCACATCAGCAAAATAGTGGAGAAAAGTAAAAAGGTGTTAAATATAATGAGGGCTTTGAGGGGTAAAGATTGGGGGGCTGATAGGCAGACATTGAAAGCAATATATATGACTTTAATTCGTTCTGTTATTGATTATGGATGCATTATTTATCAATCTGCTTCAAAAACATTACTTGGGAAAATAGACAGGATCCAATCACAGGCTTTAAGGTTATGTTGTGGAGCTACAAAATCAACCCCAGTTGCAGCATTACAAGTAGAGATGAATGAAAAACCTTTAGATATGAGGAGAGATCAATTGTCAGCAGTTTATTGGGCAAACTTAAAAGGGTCCAAGCAAGGACATCCAACCCATCAAGTGTTACTAAACTGCCAAGAAAAAGAGAAGAAAAAAATGAATAGTTTCGGGTGGATAATAGGAGACATATGTAATAAAGCTCAAATTGATAATATTAAAGTTAGCCCTACAGTACCAATCCCTGCAATACCACCGTGGATGTATGAAAACCCAAATGTAAACATGCAATTACTAAAGAATAGAAATTTAAATAGTTACCAGATAGAACAATGGATTGAGGAAACGTTTTTAGACAACATCATGGTGTACACAGATGCATCAAAAACTATCAATAATAAGGTAGGAGCAGCAGCTGTTATCCCACAAGGAAACATAGTATTAAATAAAAGAATTAGTGATAAGTTATCTGTTTTTACGGGAGAATTGGTAGCAATTTATATGGCAATTCATTGGATAGAAGAAAATAAAGCAAGAAAAGCAGTCGTGTGCTCGGACTCAAGCAGTGCATTGATGAGCATAAAAAACATAGCATCAGAAACAAGACAAGATTTAGTATATGAAATAGTTCAGGCAAATTACAGAATAAATAAAGCGGGAGGTGTGGTAACATTTCTTTGGGTTCCTGCTCATGTAGGAGTTGAGGGGAACGAACTAGCGGATAAATACGCAAAACAAGCAACCACTAAAACAGAAGTAAACATGGAGATTAAGCACAGTAAAGAGGAAGTGAAGAACATAATTAAGATGGAACACAATAAAAAGTGGCAGGATAATTGGAATAAGGAAACAACAGGTAGAGAGTATTACAAAGTCCAGAGGAGAGTAGGTGTAATGAGAGGAGGCAATAGAAATAGGAAGGAAGAAGACATTATTACTAGAATGAGATTAGGACATACATATCTAAATAGTTCATTAAAATTAATAGGGAAACATACTACAGGACTGTGTGATTCTTGCCAACAGCTAGAAAGTGTAGGACATGTTTTAATATATTGTAGGGAATATAATAGAGAAAGGGTAATACTGGAAAGTAAGTTAGCGAAAGAGAATATTAGGTTAGCAGTGGAAGATATATTAGGACTGCACTCAGAACACATAGGTTATAAAGCAATATGCACATATTTAAAACATACTGGGTTAAATAAAAGAATATAGAGTAGGGATCCACCTCGGTCCACACTCCAATACAGTAGGTGGCGGTAATGCACACCACAAGGTTGCTTGCCAACCGCCATAAAAAACAAAAAAGAAGAAGAAGTCCACGTGAAGTAATAACAGGACTTCCGAGTAGTAGACAACAACGTAAACATGGACGGTAAGTAGCATTTTGTTGGAGGCTTTTTTCAGGAAGGGAAAAGACAGGGGATAAACACTTATTGAGCTGAACTGCTACGAATCGATGCTGCGCATGCGTACATCGACCGCCAAGTACCATTTCGAAGACAGAATACAGGAACTTGAGTCTTTGGCCATGCGATACGCAGCGAATGTTATTTATATATTAATTATTTATGCACGGCGAATTGCATTTTTTATACAGTACATGAATTAGTAATAGGTAGTAAATGTGATTCGGAGTAGTGATTGGTATGCGACGCCTCACATATCCCTTAATGTTAAGCCAGGGGTTCTCAACCTTTTTGACGCCGGGGCACTTTGTTATAAGGTGTGGTGCATGATAAGGAAGACAAGAGCCCAGCTGTGTCTCAGTACCGTGTATTCAGGCTGCATGTAGGAAATACAACTGAGCTAAACACACGTGACGCAGGCATATATTATAGGTGAGGGCTCTGTGGCTGCCACAAGGTGGCGCAGTATGTCAATACGATCACCCTGTAACACCCTTTTCCACTACAGAGGGGCCCGTATCCCACTCAAACTGTAACACTGAATTATTAATCTTACTCTTGGTTAGGGGCCGGGCTGGGCGATATATCGAATATAGTCGATATATCGCGGATTTGTCTGCGTGCGATATAGAAAATGTCTATCGTGAGTATTCGAGTATACATTCTCACACAGTTGCTTTTAGCTGCGGGCATTACACTACAGGCGTTTCTCACTCTTTGTTGTCTCTCCTTCTCACAGAGACATAAAACAATCGCACCTTCTTACGTATGTCACATACTGTCGCGCATGCAACGTCATGCGCCCTCGCGGAGCAGAGAGGTAGCGGCATGGGAATCGTTAGCTGTGATGCTAACGGAGCAGTGCGAGTGGTAATACGAGAGAAAGAAGGTGCGAATCTGGTAACAAATTAAGGAAGAATAATTAATTCCCCGTCTGGCGGTGGTTTGGCTTCAAGCGGGAAGATGTTGAACAGACAACAGTATTATGTCAAGTATGCAGCAAAAGCGTTGCTACAAAAAGTAGTAGCACTACAGATTTGTCACCCGCTAGAGAATGAAGAGTGCTTGAAACTCTGCATGTCAACATCTCGGCCGGTGCCACACCAACAAAATGCACTGACCCAATTCAGCCTGGTGTCTTCCGTTTCCACATCAACACCGTATGAAAAAAATAGTCAAAAACAGAAGGAGATAACATCCGCAGTAAACTACCACGTAGCGAAGAACATACACTATTTGATTTCCTATTATGCAGCTCATTTTTATTTGACAGTTATCGAAACATCTTGTGTGACATCATGCTCAAAAGTGCACTTTATTGTTTTAAAATATTGTAGTGGCATTCTGTACAAAAAGTGCACTTTAATTTAGTTTTGTTTTGATATGTCATCTTAGTGACATCATGCACAAAAGTTTACTAATAGCTTGTTTTAAAATGTCTGACAATTTTGCACTTTCTGTTTTGGAAATGACATGAATGTTTGTGCCACTGCTTAATAATTGTTTAATAAATACAGTTTTGGTAAATTGACTTAGTTGTGATTTCCCTCTCTGCATGAATGTTTAAAATAAGCATATATTAATGCAGTATGAACAAGAATGTTTTAATGCAGCACAGAATCATCATACTGGTGTGATTATATACATCAAGTGATAATTCAAGGCTAAGGCAAAATATCGAGATATATATCGTGTATCGTGACATGGCCTGAACATTTCGAGATATTAATAAAAGGCCATATCGCCCAGCCCTACTCTTGGTTTTAATCATATTCGATAATGATAACTAACTTTAGGTGTGTCACTAGGTTTTAAGAACATGGAGGTGTAAATGCAACATTGCATTTGCAAGATCGTTTTGCTGACAAGAGGTGGTGGAACGATTGTTATTATTGTATGATAATTTCTGACGATAATCATACGTGAATGAACTCGACTCTCTTTTTTTAAGAGCAAAAACTAGAGATAGAAATCAACTGTCATGCTAACAACTTGCCAGGATTTCATCAAAAGGGGGAGTACCTGGTTCATTAAAGGCCTACTGAAATGCGATTTTCTTATTTAAACGGGGATAGCAGGTCCATTTTTCAGTACATGTTACATCAGAGGAGTGGAATCTTTGCAGACACGAAAACAAAAAGTCTGATGAAGAATATTTAAATATACAAATGCCTTTTCTGATTAAATTAGTGGGTTTGTTGATTCTCCCATTCGTGACCAATACGGTCACATAGACGTTCTCTGAGTGCCTGCAAGTCTGCATTCAGGGCAGGATTACTGGTTAGCTGCAGCAGATAGTGAAACGAAAGTCCCTGTTCCTTTTAAAGGAGCCATATGTAGTAATGTGACCAGAAGTGGTATTGCAATCACGGTCAAAATTCTGTAGTCCCCTTGCACTCTCCATGACTTAGGTTGCCAGATACGCAGCCGAATCCAAATCCTACTCCAAGGAACTTCAAATGGCAATCGACGAGTCCTACGCTGTAGGTTTCTCTTGTTTATGCTTCTTGCAAGTTGGTTTGCTAAGTAATAATGCCACATTTTACGAATGTCGATTAGCCAAATGTATTTTTAAAGTCACGCAGTAATATTTTCGACAGGAGTCGGGACAGATTGTTGGCATTACCCTGCTAAAATGTCTTGTTTGACCGCATGGACTACCATGGAAATAATTATATATAATAATGTATTATATATCGCATAGGCCTACTTTGATAGCAAGCCAAGGCCAACAGTAAAATTACCACCACATTTCGTTCAGCATTACTCCATGTTGCATCCAACCTGACGCACTGCATTCTCTTCCATGTACGCACATCACCATCTTTCAGTGCAATTCTATGAGTCAACCCACGTTACGCAAAAACCACGTTACGCATAAATCATATAGCCTACTACCATGTCAATTGACAAAGTAGAAAATCATTACATGTAATGCATTATATTGTGCCAAGCAAATACCACCCCATATGTGCCCGATGCACATACAGTACCAGAAACCGCCATTAGCCGTGCTAATGTTGGAACCCATTTCCTCAGCGTATCAGCATATTGAGAACGTAATAGGCACTGACACTACCCATATCCACATAGGTTTTATTTGTCGAAAGTATATTTTGCCCTGTCAGTTGGATGACACATTGAAATATATTTCCCCCGTTAGCCTATATTCGACGTGTCATTGACCGGGCTAGCATGCTAAACATTCGTTGCACGAACATACTAGCTTTGTTAGAAAAGATCATAGACTGAATTGGACAATATAGTTTACATACATGTCCATTTCCAAATTAGCAAGTTCGGCGTCAGATGAAAAAATATTCTCCGCCTTCAATAGTCTCCATCTTTCTTTTGTTCCTGGCTTTGTCATAAATAAGTTGAGAATCGTAACGAGGCCTTTTAGATTTACAAAGTTCTGACATGTTTAGTAACTTTACCAATGGCAGTAGCCAAAAGAAGAGGGAGGTGCGTAACTGGCAACCCGGATGTGACACACTCACAGACTTTCTAATTGATCAAACTGTGGAGAGCGGGGCATCGAAATGAAAACAGTAAGAAGGTTTCGGGACTGTAAATCTAATTTTGAAATGAGCATATCCCGGCTGAACTACTGTTATCAGTTATAGAGGTATTCGAAAATAACATGATTTATTAATGCATTTTGACATATCAGGGCCATTTAATGATGACTTCACATGAAATTATTACATATGGCTCCTTTAAATGTTGTGTTTCAACTTCTATGCGAGTGTAGTCATATTTCTTTATTTTGTTCTTCTGGGCTGCACTTCCAGCGGTGTAAGGGGACGAGGCACAACGCGACTGAATATTAATTACGTCGTGTGAAGACTGACTTTCGCGACGGTGCAACGTGATGGTCACGCACACAGACACACTTTCACACAAACACACATTCACAGACACAAACAGGATCACGGTCAATAAAGGTGGATTGTTTCATGCAAGATTTTACTAAGCATCATTGCTTTCCTACTGTTTACTACTGTGGTAATTGCTACATTGTTACTCAGCACATTTGTTTATGAAGGTCATAAATTGTTTGACGGTTAACTAATATACAACTCTATCTCTGCCTGCAAGTTCAATATTGAAGTGCAACTTTGTTTGTCAATACTTTATTTAGCCATTTTATTTATTGTTTTGGTTGTGTATATTTGAGGGCTCTCCTCTCTGAGCTGCCACCTTAACGTGGTAGAGGAGTTTGCGTGTCCCAATGATCCTAGGAGCTATGTTGTCCGGGGGCTTTATGCCCCCTGGTAGGGTCTCCCAAGACAAACTGGTCCTAGGTGAGGGATCAGACAAAGAGCAGCTCGAAGACCTCCATGAAAAATAAAAACCAAGGACCCAGATTTCCCTCGCCCGGACGCGGGTCACCGGGGCCCCCGTCTGGAGCCAGGCCCGGAGGTGGGGCACGATGGCGAGCGCCTGGTGGCCGGGCCTGTCCCCATGGGGCCCGGCCGGGCACAGCCCGAAGAGGCAACGTGGGTCCCCCTCCAATGGGCTCACCACCCATAGCAGGGGTCATAGAGGTCGGGTGCGATGTGAGCTGGGCGGAAGCCGAAGGCAGGGCACTTGGCGGTCCGATCCTCGGCGACAGAAGCTAGCTCTTGGGACGTGGAACGTCACCTCGCTGGGGGGGATGGAGCCTGAGCTAGTGCGCGAGGTGGAGAAGTTCCGGCTAGATATAGTCGGACTCACTTCGACGCACAGCAAGGGCTCTGGAACCAGTTCTCTCGAGAGGGGCTGGACTCTCTTCCACTCTGGCGTTGCCGGCAGTGAGAGGCGACGGGCTGGGGTGGCAATTCTTGTTTCCCCCGGCTCAGAGCCTGCACGTTGGAGTTCAACCCGGTGGACGAGAGGGTAGCTTCCCTCCGCCTTCGGGTGGGGGAACGGGTCCTGACTGTGGTTTGCGCTTACGTGCCAAACCGCAGCTCAGAGTACCCACCGTTTTTGGATTCACTCGAGGGAGTACTTGAGAGTGCTCCCCCGGGTGATTCCCTCGTTCTTCTGGGGGACTTCAATGCTCATGTTGGCAACGACAGTGAAACCTGGAGAGGCGTGATTGGGAAGAATGGCTGCCCGGATCTGAACCCGAGCGGTGTTTTGTTATTGGACTTTTGTGCCCGTCACAGATTGTCCATAACGAACACCATGTTCAAACATAAGGGTGTCCATATGTGCACTTGGCACCAGGACACCCTAGGCCGCAGTTCCATGATCGACTTTGTAGTTGTGTCATCGGATTTGCGGCCTCATGTTTTGGACACTCGGGTGAAGAGAGGGGCGGAGCTTTCTACCGATCACCACCTGGTGGTGAGTTGGCTGCGATGGTGGGGGAGGATGCCGGACAGACCTGGCAGGCCCAAACGCATTGTGAGGGTTTGCTGGGAACGTCTGGCAGAGTCTCCTGTCAGAGAGAGTTTCAATTCCCACCTCCGGAAGAACTTTGAACATGTCACGAGGGAGGTGCTGGACATTGAGTCCGAATGGACCATGTTCCGCGCCTCTATTGTCGAGGCGGCTGATTGGAGCTGTGGCCGCAAGGTAGTTGGTGCTTGTCGTGGCGGTTTTCCTAGAACCCGTTGGTGAACACCGGCGGTGAGGGATGCCGTCAAGCTGAAGAAGGAGTCCTATCGGGTTCTTTTGGCTCATAGGACTCCTGAGGCAGCGGACAGGTACCGACAGGCCAAGCGGTGTGCGGCTTCAGCGGTCGCAGAGGCAAAAACTCGGACATGGGAGGAGTTCGGGGAAGCCATGGAAAACGACTTCCGGACGGCTTCGAAGCAATTCTGGACCACCATCCGCCGCCTCAGGAAGGGGAAGCAGTGCACTATCAACACCGTGTATGGCGAGGATGGTGTTCTGCTGACCTCGACTGCGGATGTTGTGGATCGGTGGAGGGAATACTTCGAAGACCTCCTCAATCCCACCAACACGTCTTCCTATGAGGAAGCAGTGCCTGGGGAGTCTGTGGTGGGCTCTCCTATTTCTGGGGCTGAGGTTGCTGAGGTAGTTAAAAAGCTCCTCGGTGGCAAGGCCCCAGGGGTAGATGAGATCCGCCCGGAGTTCCTTAAGGCTTTGGATGCTGTGGAGCTGTCTTGGTTGACAAGACTCTGCAGCATCGCGTGGACATCGGGGGCGGTACCTCTGGATTGGCAGACCGCGGTGGTGGTTCCTCTCTTTAAGAAGGGGGACCGGAGGGTGTGCTCTAACTATCGTGGGATCACACTCCTCAGCCTTCCTGGTAAGGTCTATTCAGATGTACTGGAGAGGAGGCTACGCCGGATAGTCGAACCTCGGATTCAGGAGGAACAGTGTGGTTTTCGTCCTGGTCGTGGAACTGTGGACCAGCTCTATACTCTCGGCAGGGTCCTTGAGGGTGCATGGGAGTTTTCCCAACCAGTCTACATGTGTTTTGTGGACTTGGAGAAGGCATTCGACCGTGTCCCTCGGGAAGTCCTGTGGGGAGTGCTCAGAGAGTATGGGGTATCGGACTGTCTGATTGTGGCAGTCCGCTCCCTGTATGCTCAGTGCCAGAGCTTGGTCCGCATTGCCGGCAGTAAGTCGGACACGTTTCCAGTGAGGGTTGGACTCCGCCAAGGCTGCCCTTTGTCACCAATTCTGTTCATAACTTTTATGGACAGAATTTGTAGGCGCAGTCAAGGCGTTGAGGGGACTGGTTTGGTGGCTGCAGGATTAGGTCTCTGCTTTTTGCTGATGATGTGGTCCTGATGGCTTCATCTGGCCAGGATCTTCAGCTCTCACTGGATCGGTTCGCAGCCGAGTGTGAAGCGACTGGGATGAGAATCAGCACCTCCAAGTCCGAGTCCATGGTTCTCGCCCGGAAAAGGGTGGAGTGCCATCTCCGGGTTGGGGAGGAGATCTTGCCCCAAGTGGAGGAGTTCAAGTACCTCGGAGTCTTGGTCACGAGTGAGGGAAGAGTGGATCGTGAGATCGACAGGCGGATCGGTGCGGCGTCTTCATTAATGCGGACGCTGTATCGATCCGTTGTGGTGAAGAAGGAGCTGAGCCGGAAGGCAAAGCTCTCAATTTACAGGTCGATCTACGTTCCCATCCTCACCTATGGTCATGAGCTTTGGGTTATGACCGAAAGGACAAGATCACGGGTACAAGCGGCCGAAATGAGTTTCCTCCGCCGGGTGGCGGGGCTCTCCCTTAGAGATAGGGTGAGAAGCTCTGCCATCTGGGGGGAGCTCAAAGTAAAGCTGCTGCTCCTCCACATCGAGAGGAGCAAGATGAGGTGGTTCGGGTGTCTGGTCAGGATGCCACCCGAACGCCTCCCTAGGGAGGTGTTTAGGGCACGTCCGACCGGTAGGAGGCCGCGGGGAAGACCCAGGACACGTTGGGAAGACTATGTCTCCCGGCTGGCCTGGGAACGCCTCGGGGTCCCACAGGAAGAGCTGGACGAAGTGGCTGGGGAGAGGAAAATCTGGGCTTCCCTGCTTAGGCTGCCCGCCCCCGCGACCCGACCTCGGATAAGCGGAAGAAGATGGATGGATGGATGGATATTTGAGGGCCCTCAAACCCCTCCTTAACAAATGTTATTGCTTTTGTTTGTGATTTTTATTCAAGTGCAAAAGTTTGCTAGCAAAGTATATTTTATTGGTATTACTTGTTAGTTGTTTTTAACTTTTAAGATTTAAAAGTTTACAATCCAATTACAATGTTATAATATACGAGAAATACAAGTTTATTGCATGTGAGGAGGATACACAAGCATTAATATTAAGTATTATTACATCAGATGTTAATGTGGTTTAAAAAAAGGAATGGCAATAATATCGTTTATCAGCAATAATTTGTAGGTCAATATATCGTTGCGCAAAATTTGTTTCAGCCCAGGCCCAGCGTTGACTTCAAGGTATATATTTATAGTGTACTTTTTCATAAGATACTTTTGGAGATTTTGGGGTGTGGTTTCATTTCCAACGTGAAAGCACCTCCACAATCGAACATTTTGCAGAGAGACTAAAAAAAACCAGGTTATAAAAGTGATTGAAGCAACATTTACACCAAAGCATAGTTACTGTTTATAACCTAGACCACAACAAAGTGTTTTAAATGTAAATTGAAATCATCATAGTCCCCCATTTAAGCAATCGAAATACTAATTCTAAGTATGCAACAACGCATACTTATACACAGCAGTATTGTAAAATTTCCATTCACACTTTTCTCTCCAACAGAAGCTGCTGTGAACAAGACGATTCCTCGTGACCTAGGGAGAGTTCTTGATGTTGAGGTAAGCAGATGTCCTTTTGTGTGTGTGTGCGTGCGTGTCAATTATGGGAGAAATATAACCTCAGAGAAAAATGTAATTTAAAACATTTGTATGCACGTACAAAAACCTTTAGTATATCAGTATGTTGAATTAAATTATGGAATGGATTAAGTAAATACATTAAACAATGTACTAATATGATACGGTTTAAGAAACTGTTTAAACTCAAAGTGTTTACAAAGTACAAAAAAGAATTAATGATAAACATTTTTAACTTATTGAAAATGAGATAGTCTTATTAATCTCACTGTATGAATTTCAACTTACTTCACTATTTATTCATTTATTTTATTATTTTTTATAATTGAATTATTTGTGGAGTAAACTGTATACAAATTGATAGAAGGAAGTGAACAAAAGTGTTAGCAATTGCTATGAAATGGAAAAGGGGTAGGATATTGAATAAGATCTGCTTCTTCCTACTCCTTTTCGTTGAACAGAGAGACTAGAAATTCTGATGCATCATGTTATGTTCAAAATAAACTTAAACCATGATTATCACCTATTAAACCATTATCTACATTATATTTTTTTCTAGCCCCAGGTTGACTATAAAGCCAAGGCCTTCACCAAAGCATTCCTTCAGAACAGCACTGAGCACCATGCACGTCTTGATACACAAAGTGTGTTGGATCGCAAGGCATTGATCTTGAAGTATGCCAGACCTAAGAAAAGCAAACTCAAGAACAGGAGAGCCAAAGGTTTAAATGCTCATCAAAAGAGGAAAATGAAGATCTTCAATATAAAGACTGAACACCAGAGGTTAGTTGTGGTCTCTTTACACTTGCCACGTTCGGTTTAAAAAAAACACTGTGAAAGCCTTTGCTCTGCTACCGCAGATCATTCGGTCAAGTTTGAACGCCATCAGTCAAACCCTGGTGCGCACCAGGACTAGTGCAATTAAACCTGGTACGGTACAGTTTGGTACACTTAGGCTCGAATGAGAAAATGGGTTGGAAGGAATGGATCAGCGTTTAAATCAACAAAAAAAGCCAACGTACAGTTTTTGTGTTTGGTATATTTCAGTTTTGTCACAAAAGTTGTTCAAGCAGCTTGTGACTTCATGCATAACATTCATGCATAAACAGTATATATTTTTTATGTCGGCCCGGTACTAAGCTACAAGTATGATCGCAGTCTAGCTATGACAATATTTGATTGTAATAGAATATATGATACAATATAATAGCACTGCACTGTTGACAATTTGTATTCTGGGCATTTTCTCTACTAATTACACTGACTTCCTTATTATCTTTTGCAGGTATGAGCTTTTCCTGCCTCTGCATTATCTCTGGAGACAGTACATCATTGACCTTTGTGGTCGTTTAAATCAAACAAGGTAAATGACCTACAAAACCCAAAACCAGTGAAGTTGGCTGGCGCGTTGTGTAATTTGTAAGTAAAAACAGAATACAATGATTTGCAAATCCTTTTCAACTTATATTCAATTGAATGGACTGCAAAGACAAGATATTTAATGTTCGAACTGAGAAACTTAATTTTGTTTTGCAAATAATCATTAACTTTGAATTTAATGGCAGCAACACATTGCAAAAAAGTTTGCACAGGGGCATTTTTACCACTGTGTTACATGGCCTTTCCTTTTAACAACACTCAGTAAATGTTTGGGAACTGAGCAGACCAATTTTTTAAGCTTTTCAGGTGGAATTATTTCCCATTCTTGCTTGATGTTCAGTTTAAAGGCCTACTGAAATGCGATTTTCTTATTTAAACGGGGATAGCAGGTCCATTCTATGTGTCATACTTGATCATTTCGCAATATTGCCATATTTTTGCTGAAAGAATTTAGTAGAGAACATTGACGATAAAGTTCGCAAATTTTGGTCGCTATGATAAATGATAAATGGGTTGTACTTGTATACAGAGGTGGGTAGTAACGCGCTACATTTACTCCGTTACATCTACTTGAGTAACTTTTGGGATAAATTGTACTTCTAAGAGTAGTTTTAATGCAACTTACTTTTACTTTTACTTGAGTATATTTATAGAGAAGAAACGCTACTTTTACTCCGCTACTTTTATATACATTCAGCTCGCTACTCGCTACTAATTTTTATCGATCTGTTAATGCACGCTTTGTTTGTTTTGGTCTGTCAGACAGACCTTCAAAGTGCCTGCCTTACTGGTGACGTTTCACTCCGTTCCACCAATAAAATGCAGTCACTAGTGACGTTTGACTCCGTTCCACCAATCAAATGCAGTCACTGGTGACGTTGGACCAATCAAACAGAGCCAGGCGGTCACATGACCTGACTTAAACAAGTTGAAAAACGTATTGGGGTGTTACCATTTAGTGGTCAATTGTACGGAATAAGTACTGTACTGTGCAATCTACTAATACAAGTTTCAATCAATCAATCAAAAGTGTGAAGGAAAAAAGACACGTTTTTATTTCAACCGTACATCCCGTCAAAAGCCTAAAGACTGACTGCACAGTTCCTGTCTTCACAATAAAAGTGCCGCTCCATCGCGCCTGCACTTACAAAATAAGAGTCTCCGAAAGCCAGCGCAAACAAGCTAGCAAGCTACGGAATTTGCCGCCAATGTATTTCTTGTAAAGTGTGTGAAAACGAATATGGAAGCTGGACAAATAAAATGCCAAAAACCAACCACTTTCATGTGGTATTAGACAGAAATATATATATATAAATACATACATATATATAAATATATATATATATATATGATATGTGTGTGTATGTTACTCATCAGTTACTCAGTACATGAGTAGTTTTTTCACAACATACTTTTTACTTTTACTCAAGTAAATATTTGGGTGACTACTCATTACTTTTACTTGAGTAATAAATCTCTAAAGTAACAGTACTCTTACTTGAGTACAATTTCTGGCTACTCTACCCACCTCTGCTTGTATAGCGCTTTTCTACCTTCAAGGTACTCAAAGCGCTTTGACACTACTTCCACATTTACCCATTCACACACACATTCACACACTGATAGAGGGAGCTGCCATGCAAGGCGCTAACCAGCACCCATCAGGAGCAAGGGTGAAGTGTCTTGCTCAGGACACAACGGACATGACGAGGTTGGTACTAGGTGGGGATTGAACCAGGGACCCTCGGGTCGCGCACGGCCATTCTTCCACTGCGCCACGCCGTCCCAATTGATAAAAAAGCCTTGCCTGTACCGGAAGTAGCAGACGAGTAGCGTGACGTCACAGGTTGTGGAGCTCCACACATCTGCACATTGTTTACAATCATGGCCACCAGCAGCGAGAGCGATTCGGACCGAGAAAGCGACGATTTCCCCATTAATTTGAGCGAGGATGAAAGATTTGTGGATGAGGAAAGTGAGAGTGAAGGACTAGAGGGCAGTGGGAGCGATTCAGGTAGGGAAGATGCTGTGAGAGGCGGGTGGGACCTGATATTCAGCTGGGAATGACTAAAACAGTAAATAAACACAAGACATATATATACTCTATTAGCCACAACACAACCAGGCTTATATTTAATATGCCACAAATTAATACCGCATAACAAACACCTCCCCCCTCCCGTCCATATAACCCGCCAATACAACTCAAAAACCTGCACAACACACTCAATTCCACAGCCCAAAGTACCGTTCACCTCCCCAAAGTTCATACAGCACATATATTTCCCCAAAGTTACGTACGTGACATGCACATAGCGGCACGCACGTACGGGCAAGCGATCAAATGTTTGGAAGCTGCAGCTGCATGCGTACTCACGGTACCGTGTCTGCTATCCAACTCAAAGTCCTCCTGGTAAGAGTGTCTGTTGTCCCAGTTCTCCACAGGCCAATGGTAAAGCTTGACTGTCATCTTCCGGGAATGTAAATGAAACACCGGCTGTGTTTGTGTTGCTGCAGTCGGCCGCAATACACCGCTTCCCACCTACAGCTTTCTTCTTTGCTGTCTCCATTGTTCATTGAACAAATTGCAAAAGATTCACCAACACAGATGTCCAGAATACTGTGGAATTTTGCGATGAAAACAAGCGACTTAATAGCTGGCCACCATGCTGTCCCAAAATGTCCTCCACAATCCGTGACGTCACGCGCTGACGTCATCATACCAAGACGTTTTCAGCAGGATATTTTGCGCGAAATTTAAAATTGCACTTTAGTAAGCCGTATTGGCATGTGTTGCAATGTTAAGATTTCATCATTGATATATAAACTATCAGACTGCGTGGTCGGTAGTAGTGGGTTTCAGTAGGCCTTTAAGTTGTTCAACAGTCCCGGGTCTCCGTTGTGGTATTTTAGGCTTCATATTGCGCCACACATTTTTAATGGTAGACAGGTCTGGACTACAGGCAGGCCAGTCTTGTACCCGCACTCTTTTACTTTGAAGCCACACTGTTGTAACATTTGCAGAATGTGGCTTGGCATTGTCTTGCTGAAATAAGCAGGGGTGTCCCTGAAAAAGACGTTTTATTAATCTAAATTGATTTAGTTTTAGTCGATTAAATTCCTTTATTACAGTAAATGTTGTCCCCTAAAATATAAAGTATAAAGACCAACGCATCTTTGAAGTTGTCTTGAAACTACTTTTATTAAGGTTATTGCAGAGCATCTCAAAAACTAAATTCACTACAAGACCTGTTTAGTCAGGGGAAAATACAGTAGGTCGTTGACGATTTTTAAGACAAATATTTTTCAATAAAATTAACACGTGTGTTACTCTTGCAGTAGTCCACAGGCTGTCCAGCAGAAGCTTTTGAAGGCAGACTTGCATGGTGCCATCATGACAGGTACAGTAAATCCTCACTTCAATTTTAATCATTATTTTTTCTGCAAATAGAAGTTGTCTCAATGGACTTTACACATGGAGTAGGTTGAGAATCATGCTCCTCATATGTGTAACCCCCGGGGTATTTTAATATGTGCGCCAGATACCCCATTTTCATGTATTAAATTTCCTTTATTTAAACAGGTAAAGACTCATTGAGATTAAAATCTATTTTTCAAGAGTGACCTGACAAAGTTACAATAATAATTACAACAAGACAATACAACAGAACAACAGCAGTCATATCACAACAGGTCAAAAATTACAAACCCCGTTTCCATATGATTTGGGAAATTGTGTTAGATGTAAATATAAACGGAATACAATGATTTGCATATCCTTTTAAACCCATGTTCAATTGAATGCACTACAAAGACAAGATATTTGATGTTCAAACTCATAAACTGTATTTTTTTTTGCAAATAATAATTAACTTAGAATTTCATGGCTGCACACATGCCAAAGTAGTTGGGAAAGGGCATGTTCACCACTGTGTTACATGGCCTTTCCTTTTAACAACACTCAGTAAACGTTTGGGAACTGAGGAGACACATTTTTTAAGATTCTCAGGTGGAATTCTTTCCCATTCTTGCTTGATGTACAGCTTAAGTTGTTCAACAGTCCGGGGGTCTCCGTGGTATTTTAGGCTTCATAATGCGTCACACATTTTCAATGGGAGACAGGTCTGGACTACAGGCAGGCCAGTCTAGTACCTGCACTCTTTTACTATGAAGCCACGTTGATGTAACACGTGGCTTGGCATTGTCTTGTTGAAATAAGCAGGGGCGTCCATGGTGACGTTGCTTGGATGGCAACATAAGTTGCTCCAAAACCTGTATGTACCTTTCAGCATTAAAGGCGCCTTCACAGATGTGTAAGTTACCCATGTCTTGGGCACTAATACACCCCCATACCATCACAGATGCTGGCTTTTCAACTTTGCGCCTATAACAATCCGGATGGTTCTTTTCCTCTTTGGTCCACAGGACACGACGTCCACAGTTTCCAAAAACAATTTGAAATGTGGACTCGTCAGACCACAGAACACTTTTCCACTTTGTATCAGTCCATCTTAGATGAGCTCAGGCCCAGCGAAGCCGACGGCGTTTCTGGGTGTTGTTGATAAACGGTTTTCGCCTTGCATAGGAGAGTTTTAACTTGCACTTACAGATGTAGCGACCAACTGTAGTTACTGACAGTGGGTTTCTGAAGTGTTCCTGAGCCCATGTGGTGATATACTTTACACACTGATGTCGCTTGTTGATTCAGTACAGCCTGAGGGATCGAAGGTCACGGGCTTAGCTGCTTACGTGCAGTGATTTCTCCAGATTCTTTAAACCCTTTGATGATATTACGGACTGTAGATGGTGAAATCCCTAAATTCCTTGCAATAGCTGGTTGAGAAAGGTTTTTCTTAAACTGTTCAACAATTTGCTCACTCATTTGTTGACAAAGTGGTGACCCTCGCCCCATCCTTGTTTGTGAATGA
This sequence comes from Nerophis lumbriciformis, assembly GCF_033978685.3. NCBI lineage: Eukaryota > Metazoa > Chordata > Actinopteri > Syngnathiformes > Syngnathidae > Nerophis > Nerophis lumbriciformis. The sequence continues at coordinate 17,876,359 of NC_084553.2, read as the reverse complement.
CTGAGCATTTAATGGAATCTACTTTTATACCCAATCATGGCACCCACCTGTTCCCAATTTGCCTGTTCACCTGTGGGATGTTCCACATAAGTGTTTGACGAGCATTCCTCAACTTTATCAGTATTTATTGCCACCTTTCCCAACTTCTTTTTCACGTGTTGCTGGCATCAAATTCTAAAGTTAATGATTATTTGCAAAAAAACCAAAAACGTTTGAACATCAAATATGTTGTCTTTGTAGCATATTCTACTGAATATGGGTTGAAAATGATTTGCAAATCATTGTATTCCGTTTATATTTACATCTAACACAATTTCCCAACTCATATGGAAACGGGGTTTGTATTTAAAACGAATAAGTATAAATTCAATTTAAAACAAGTACATTTCCCAAGAGAACTGGTTTCTCGATCTGTTAAAATGGACTTAAACTCCCCCAAAGTGATCAATTCTGGTAGTGTCCTAACTGTTAAGACGGCCATGTGAATTAAAAGTTACCGGTAAAAATGTCAGCTATTTTTGTGCGATATAGAAAATGACTATATAGTGATATTGGAGTACCGGTATACGTTCTCACACAGTTGCTTTTAGCTGCTGGCATTACACGACAGGCTCTCCTCGCTCTTTACTGTCTCTCCTTCTCACAGACAGCAAGCGCAGCTTCTACACACGTCACATACTGTCACGACATACGTCACATACGTATACGCCCTCTCCCAGCAGAGAGGTAGCAGCATGGCTAACGTTAGCTGTGATGCTAGTGGTAGCCGTGGGAGTGGTAATACGAATGAAGGAAGAATTAATTAATTCCCCCCAAAAACAGCAGGGGGTCCATCGTCTGGCGGTGGTTTGGCTTCAAGTGGGAATATGTCGAACAGACAACCGTAATTTGTCAAGTGTGGAGCAAAAGCGTTGCTATAAAAAGTAGCATTACTGCTAATATGTAGCATCATTTGAAAAGTCCCCTGCTAGAGAATGAAGAGTGTTTGAAACTCTGCACGTCAACATCTCCGTTCGGTGCCACACGCCCACACCATCAAAATGCCAAGGCAAACATTTCAACACCGTATTAAAAAAATAGTGATTTTTTTTGTTGTGATTTCCTTCTCTGCATGAAAGTTTAAAAGTAGCATATATTAATGCAGTATGAAGAAGAATGTTTTAATGTAGACACACAGAATCATCATACTGGTGTGATTATATGCATCAAGTGTTCATTCAAGGCTAAGGCAAAATATCCACATATATATGGTGTATCGCGATATGGCCTTAAAATATCGCAATATTAAAAAAAGGCCAAATCGCCCAGCCCTAGTTCAATGATGCCATTTCTGTTTGTCATGTATAATTTTGTCTATTTTGTGTTTATTCTTGAATAAACAGGTCAGTTTCTTGTTACCAACCATTGTGTATTATTCAAACTCACCTAATTCAGCTGGCGAGTTGTTATCAAGAGTACTAAAACCCTTTTCAACATGAATCTGACAACTAAGTAGTCTAAATAACTTTAAACTTTAATACATGCGCAGATAGGCCAGTATCGGTATCGGATCGGAAGTGCAAAAACCTGGATCGGGACATCCCTAGTTTGCACTGCAGAGGGGAATGAACAATATATGACCGCATCATCTGCTTGAAAATGGAACGCAGCATCTGATATTTTATCACAAAGACTGTTCACGTAAATGGAGAACAACAGCGGTCCTAATATTGAACCCTGTGGTACGCCCTTCAACACAGGGAGGAAAGATGAAGAAGACCCAGCAAACCAGACACATTGTGTTCTATCAGAAAGATAATTAGAAAACCAGTTAACCGCATGCCCAGATACGCCAATCCTGTGCAATCTATCTGCTAAAATCGTGTGGTTGACTGTGTCAAACGCCTTTGACAGGTCAATAAATAGAGCTGCACAATATTTTTTGAAGTCCAATGCTCCAGTATGCTCCAGTATACAATACATTGTCTAAATACAAAGCACTGTAGTCATACAGCAATACTATCCACCTAGTATTTACTTTTATTAAAATCATAAATATAAAGTATATACTGCCAGTGAAAGTATTGCAATATTTTAGGCTGTACACACAGTAATAGTCTTGCAATATAGAAGTGTTAATGGTCCTGTTAATATGCCTTTAAAATTGGTGATATCACTAGAGAGTATTAACGACTGGCGAGAGAAAGAGGGTGAGAGAGAGAGAGGGCGATAAATATGTATATATACTGTAGGTTTTTATATACTGTATATGCACAGTACAGGCCAAAAGTTTGGACACAACTTCTCATTCAATGTGTTTTCTTTATTTTCATGACTATTTACATTGTAGATTGTCATTGAAGGCATCAAAACTATGAATGAACACATGTGGAGTTATGTACTTAACAAAAAAAGGTGAAATAACTGAAAACATGTTTTATATTCTAGTTTATTCAAAATAGCCACCCTATGCTCTTATTACTTTTTTGCACACTCTTGACATTCTCTCGATGTGCTTCAAGAAGTAGTCACCTGAAATTGTTTTGACTTCACAGGTGTACTTGAATAAACATATTGCCTTTATTACTAGGAGTGTAACGGTACGTGTATTTGTATTGAACCGTTTCGGTACGGGGGTTTCGGTTCGGTTCGGAGGTGTACCGAACGAGTTTCCACACGAACATATTAAGTAGCCGCCTCCGCTTCCTTCTGCCTCTGTCTCTGTCAGTCCTCGACACTGCATCCAGCATTGTCCCACCCACACAACCATCTGATTGGTTATAAACAGAGCGGTAACAGCCAATCAGCAGTGCGTATTCAGAGCGGTAACAGCCAATCAGCAGTGCGTATTCAGAGCACATAAAGCGTTTAGCAGGTAAGCATCAGGCAGCGGACTCTCCCCAAGTTATAATAAACACCTCCCAGTCAACTACTAGTAACATCACTATGGGCCTGTTGATCTTCTAGAAATATAAAACAGTTCAGCTCGCTCGCAGTCCTGGCTTGAGGTGAAGGCTAATAACGTTAGCTCATTTTGCGGTGTGTGCGTGTGTATGTTACGGACAGCAAAGCCCTGTTTGTCTGTCATTTCACTTTACCTTTTTCTGTGTTGATTGAGCTGTGTTGAAGCAGCAAAAAATGACATTATGTTAAATGAAGAGTTTCTGTCTCTGATAGTTGATATAATAATGTAAGTGCATCATTAAGCCTACATGAACTCCATGGTGTTCAGGGATGAATAGTCTCTCCTATTGCTATTGTACCATTTTTTCAGCTATAGTTACATTAATCATTAGAAATGCAGCAACCTAGTTTTGAATGGCAGGGTCCCTGCTATCACATGTTGATAAAAATATAACATTTACAAAATAAAAATCAACTACAGGCTTCCCAAATGCTGTAATATATTAAGCATGATGAGTTGACTTGAAACTGTTTAATGTTGCACTTTTTATGTGTAGAAGCAAAGTTTTGTCATTGTATTTAATCTGAGCAACAACTTGAGGCAGTTTAATGTTGATTAACGTGGTCAGAATTATTAGTGTTCCCAATGTTAAAAGGATAAAGCCATTGTTTACAAATTTGGTAAATAAATAACCAAAAAATGTATATTTTGTTGTTTTCTTACTGTACCGAAACTGAACCAAACCGTGACCTCTAAACCAAGGTATGTACCGAACCGAAATTTTTGTGTACCGTTACACCCTATTTATTACTGATGATAACAAACTTGAAGCGATACCACAAATAGGATTCAAACCCATTTAAGACAGTTACTTTAATACCATTAAATCAATAAATGATTTGGTGGTCAGTTGTACCTAAGGATGCCTAACCTCTTTTTAAGACCTTTATCAACACTGCACTGCAATCACACCTAACATTAAATACTTTTAATTTGTGATTCGTTCCAAAAGGTCAGCCAAAAACCAAATTGAAAAGAAAAGGGATAGGATTAAATAAACTCTGCTTCTACCGACTCTTTTACGGACATGTTGTAATGAGAAAATTGAAATATGTGATGAACCATTTTGTAACTGTATGCATGTTTAAAAAAACAAAACCATAAACAGGCAACATGAATCACGAACATGCAAGACAAATATAAAAATCCAATCAAGGAGTCTAGTGCAGCCTATTGCTCTTTAGTGAAGCAATAGACTGTCGTTAGCCAAGACTTGCGCTAAGGAAATAAGAATTGATTAATAACAGAATTTGTGATTCCTGGTACCGCAATGGTTTAAGTAATACTTAGTGGTGCAACAGATCAACATTGATCCGTGATCCGTTCGGATCAATATCTTCGGTTCGGCACACATGTGATCCGCGGTTTGATTTATGAAAGAAAAAAAAATTGTTTGCATGTTCAGTACACGCACAGCGTGGTCATGGCGAGCGGAGTAACGGAGGAGCTTGAACGCTCCGCGACATTTAATCGGTGTGTTTATAGGTGCAGACATGAGGCCATATTCACTTGTGCAAAACGATGGTGTTAAACACATGCTGAAAGTGCTTGAGCCACATTACGACATCCCGTCGCGCACAGACTTCAGCGATAAGATTGTGCCAGATTTTTATGAGCAGGAGAAGATAAACGCTGTGGCTGAAGTATCCCGAGCATCATCTGTTGCGCTCACGACAGAAGGGTGGACGTCCAGGGGAACTATGTGACGATAAGCGCTCACTTTATCACAGCAGACTGGGAGATGAGAAGACACGCCCCCTCTACGAGAGGCGAAGATAAAGAGGCCCAGTATTAAAATCCCAGTCACAACTGATAATGCCAAAAAACAAATAAATGCAGTGAATGAGGCAGGACTGAGACCACATATAGGTGCGTTGCACATGTAGGGAATTTGGCATCACAGAAGGGAATCTCAGTCAATAGGATGAACCGCCTCCTTGGGAGGATCAGGAAGGAGGTTTCCTACTTCCACCCAAGCACAACAGCTGCTCATGTGCTTAAGACAAAGCAAAAAATGCCAAAGCTGCCTACTCATAAGCTCATACATGATGTCCCAACAAGGTGGAACTCCACTTATGATATGTTGGAGCAGCAGGCAGCTATATACTCTGTATTGACCCACAAGACCCTGAAGACAAATGTCAAAGACATCATCACCCTGTCTGATGATGATGTGAGAGTGGCAGAGGAGGTCCTTAAACCCCTCAAAACTGTTACATCTCTACTGAGCACTGAAACTTCACCATCTGTGTCAATGATCCTGCCACTGAAAACAAGGATTCTACAATCCATGGCTCCAAGTGTGGAAGACCGCACCATCACTCCAGATGTCAATCTTTTTTTCACTATGTTTCAAGGAAGATGATGTGCCTTCTTATGTTGCACTTTAAGTTGTTTTTTATTAATGGTCATTGGTCCAAATTTAAAGAAAGGAGAAATGCATTTTTTTGTTGCACTGTTTTTCATTAATTATGTTGAAAATAAGATATTATGCATTGTGCACTTTAAGTTGATTTGTATATATTTTAATTTAACAATTTAAAAGTGATAATAAACAAAAAGACAAAACTTCTGTTTATTTGTCTTGTCTTTTTTTTCTTTTTTTTCGCTGATCCGAAAAATTATCCGATCCGTGACTCTGATCCGAGAAACGATCCGAACCGTGAGTTTTTTGATCCGTTGCACCCCTAGTAATACTGGTATTTTATTCCAGTGGAAATGGTTGGATTCCCATCCAGGACATACAAGATAAATATTACACTAAATCATAATGCAATCTTGAAAAACCAAGGTAAAATTATTTATTTCTGTTGATTTTATTTCATACAAAAAATAGATAATTGTACAATTTGTTTCCCATTCATATTACTCCAAAACATGCTAATCGCCTCAAACCATGCCCCCCGTAGGCAAGCATGTTTTGTCCTCACCCACTTTTGAAATCCGAATTTTGTTGCTGACTTAGTAAATGTTTGACAGAGCGCGTAGGAATACGCAACCTTTTCCGGATATGTATTTACTAAAACTAGAGTATGCGATCAGCCAATGCCGATCACAAAAACTTGCTGATACTGTATTTATTTTTGGTCCTGACAGAAATTCTATATGTGTATGTTCATAAACCATATGGGGCCGCTCCACTAGAATAATAATCATCACCTCTATTTTGGCAAATAAACTACATTCTCGACAAATAACCTATCACTGGAGGACAAGCATATTACACACCGAGTAAGAACAAGCAGGAGCAGACAAGACAACATGCTAATTGCTAAGTAGCCATCAAGCTAGCTTGAAATAACACATTCAATAAGTGTGTTGTAAACTTTAGGAAGTCTAGATACAAGTTAAAGCAGAAACTAAGCAGCTATTAACAGGAAATGAACAAGAGTCTAAAGGGTGGATAATATAACAGTGTTCTGTTGTTGTGTAGCCATATGCGCTAGGAGAATGATCGATAGTAATTAGATCGATATTATCATTTTTAAAAAACTTTAAAAAATGTTTTCGTCGTTTTGTACATATTTACAAATTCAGGGTTTCTAAATTTGTTCCTGGACACAGGAGGATTTAGGGAACAAAAATTAGGATTAGGATTAAAATCAGTAGTGATTGGTAGTTTTTGCTTTTATTTAGTTATTGTGCACCATTGACTTTGTTTTGCTTAAACAATTCTGTCATATAAGAGGATAGGGAAATGGTTAAAATATTGTGTTGATATTATACTGCCGTTTGTTTTTTTCTGATTTATAATTGTGATTAGAATTTTCAGTCAATACATTTGATCGTTGTTAGCTGATCTCACTCATTTTATGAATGATAAGCAGCATAAAACCGTGATCAGAACACCTCTAATGCCAAGTTACGTATGCACTTTTCAACCCTGCTGAGACTGAACAACCTTTTATAAATGAGGCACCTAGACAAGATCTTTGTGTTTTGCATTCAGATTTGCTTTGTGTGAGTGTGATTTAAAAAAAAAAAAAAAAAAAAAAGTTTTCATGCACGCCACCTCTGTCTTTGTATCATGGTGGTCTAGCCCCAACAGATCATGACATATTTGAGCCGATGGTGGCTTTTTTTGCAAACGTCCTCGATAAATAAAAAGTACAGTACAGAGACTGAGTGAACAACGCATGTGATATTTTGTTTGGACACTCCATTCCACAGAATAAATAGTTTATGTGCAATGTTTGGCTGTACGATTACTGAGATGGCATATGAAAACCAGTGCAAAATCCAGTCCAATACAACATCATGAAAAGTTGGCAGTATGAAAATCCAGATACCACTGTATTGCATAATATTGAAATAAAACATAATGACATTTATACAAGTCTGCAGTGGGTGTGCGTCGCAAAACCACCTTGGTCACATCCTGGATGTTTGACTCAGTTAAGATGGGTTACAAAAAAAAGATCTCTGTTCAGTTTAACCGCTTCATAGTACAGGCCTCGAGTGCAGGTGTGATCATTTGTACTCTCTGTATGTATGTTTCAGAAATTAATTAATCAGAATGTGCTAGTTATCAATTACATCTGGCGGAATAGCTTATCATGTTAATCACTTGTCTTTTTTTACAGTGGTTCGGTCCAAATGTCCATCTTATGTGGGGACAACAGGTATTCTGATCCAGGAGTTCAAACATGTGTTCAAATTTATCACCCAACAAGACAAAATGAAAGGTAATTGAATTTTTATTTCTTTATTTTTTTTTTATTTGGGTTCATTAGTAGCTAATTTGATTTGGAACTCTTCAGATACGCACTTTGTTGCATTGTAAAGTCGAGTCCAGGGACCATTGTATGCTATGTTGCCTTGCCCCTCCCCCTGCCAACTGTCTTCTTTTGTGTGTGACGTCTAAGTCCAATAAATGCCCCAAACCTTGCGTTACGCCGACGCGGACAGTAAAGGCCGTATATTGGTCGACTTGTAGAACTTTATTTCCTATACAACTCATTCAGAGGGTGTGCTGCCAACTTTCAAATGCCATCTTCTCAAAATGTTTTATCAACATTTGCAATAAAAGTGAGTGTTAATATTACAGGCACCCCATATGTCCGCTACTTACCGCTATTTTTCTGGCCAAAGTGTTTTTGTTTTTTTTAGATTTCCTCATAAAACCGCTAACTTGGTCGCTTTCCAGCGCACCGTGGTTAGCTGGCATGCTTGCAGTCGAGTACAACCGAGGGCAGCTTACCGTATTTTCCGCACCATTAGCCGCACCTAAAAACCACAAATTTACTCAAAAGCTGACAGTGCGGCTTTTAACCCGGTGTGCTTTATATATGGATAAATATTAAGATTCATTTTCATAAAGTTTCGTTCTCGCAACTTCGGTAAACAGCCGCCATCTTTTTTCACGGTAGAGCAGGAAGCGCTTCTTCTTCTACGCAAGCAACCGCCAAGGTAAGCACCCGCCCCCATAGAACAGGAAGCGCTTCTTCTTGTACTGTAAGCAACCACCCGCCCCCGGAAGAAGAAGAAGCGCGCGGTGCATGCTGGGATATGTGACGTTTCATTTCCATTTGTGTGTTTATGTAAAGACCCCAAAATGGCTCCTATTAAGTGTGTTGTCTGTCTAATTATAAATAATGCAGACGAGGCGTGTTAACTGAGTTCTCAACGTTTACTCACAGCGTGCTCATAACCACATTCTAACTCCCAGCATACAACAACGCTTCTCAGGGCTACTGCGCATGCTCGTAACTATCGTTGCATGCTGGGTAGTGTAGTTGTTATATTTGCTAGCTCATAACATCACAGTAAGAGACACGCTTACGCGCTTAATTCAATACTCGCCGTCATTCCGGGTGGATTGACAAAAGACCTCCAGCCGCTAGATATTGGTGTCAACAGGGCATTCGAAGCTAGACTGCTAACTGCGTGGGAACAGTGGATGACGAAGAAGCGCGCGGTGCATGCTGGGATATGTGACGTTTCATTTCCATTTGTGTGTTTATGTAAAGACCCCAAAATGGCTCCTATTAAGTGTGTTGTCTGTCTAATTATAAATAATGCAGAGGAGGCGTGTTAACTGAGTTCTCAACGTTTACTCACAGCGTGCTCATAACCACATTCTAACTCCCAGCATACAACAACGCTTCTCAGGGCTACCGCGCATGCTCGTAACTATCGTTGCATGCTGGGTAGTGTAGTTGTTATATTTGCTAGCTCATAACATCACAGTAAGAGACACGCTTACGCGCTTAATTCAATACTCGCCGTCATTCCGGGTGGATTGACAAAAGACCTCCAGCCGCTAGATATTGGTGTCAACAGGGCATTCGAAGCTAGACTGCTAACTGCGTGGGAACAATGGATGACAGAAGGCGAACACACCTTCACTAAGACAGGGAGGCAGCGCCAGACGATGCCAACATCTGCCAGTGGATCGTAAATGCCTGGGCAGATATTTCGGTCACAACTGTGGTCCGAGCTTTCCGGAAGGCAGGATTCACAGAACTGCTGAATAACAGTGACACTGACTCCGATTACTTCGACGAGACGGAGCCGGCCATTTTGGATCTCACATTTGCCCAACTTTTCACTTCGGACACCGAAGACGAAGGATTTACGAATGAAGAATAACTTCAGAAAGTGAGCGCTATGTTTATTTTGTGTGTTGTGACATTAACGTTCGAGCAACATTATGTTGCTATTGCTCTGCACTATTTTGAATTTTACTATGTTTGTGATTGCACATTTGCGTACATTTTGGGAGTGAACAGAGTTGTTAGAACGCTGGTTTTTAATATATTATTAAAGTTTGACTGACCTATCTGACTGTTTTTTTGACATTCCCTTTAGCGCAGCGTAGGCGCGGCTTATAGTCCGGGGCGGCTTATTGGTGGACAAAGTTATGACATATGCCATTCATTGAAGGTGCGGCTAATAATCCGGTGCGCCTTATAGTGCGGAAAATACGGTACACTAACTGACTTGTTCACAGGAGTTATTGCGATCTTTCTGTATAGCGACTTGAACATGTAAAAAGAGTTGTCTGTCTGTAACTCCCCCTTGCCTTTCCTTATACTCATCACTAGTCGGCGCCCTGCAGCCACTGATCTATGTTATTCTGCTTTGAAGCCAACAACCATGAACCACCCTCGAACACTTGCTCAAAGCTGCCAAGCTTCACGCTTTGAGCGTGACAGTCACGCAATTTAACCCTTTCTCACGCTACACACCACATGTGACATTTCTCACGCTTATATATTCCCCATTTACTACTCTATATTTTTTCATAATAAACTTTAGTTTTTGCAGCTTGCTGTAGTTCGAGTAACTCTGGTTGATTGATCGAAATAACCAATCCCAGACCAAGACATGGTTGCCTACATTTAACCAACCACAGAATAATTTCGCCACACCTAGTGTGTGTGTGACAATCATTGGTACTTTAACTTTAACTTTTAACACACTACGCAATTTAAACTAATCAGAAACAATGTAAAGGGGGTCTTGGCGTCTCTCTTTCACACACCTCAGCTGTACGTTGCTTCTGATTGGTTTAAATTGCGTGGTGTCTTCCATGGTTGGTTAAATGTAAGCACACCTCAGATACGCAAACGCAGATTGTATTACATACACATGAATCTGGATGCGCTCGCTCAAATCGTACACGGCAGAAGTGTCGCAAAAGTCACGTGTAAAAAAGACAGCCAATAGAGGGTTCCTGCTTTTTGCAGATCATAGATACGCAATTTGTATTACCCGTATGCACGAGTTGTATTACACTTTTACGAATCTGGATGCACTCACTCAAATCTTACACGGCAAAAGTGTTGTTAAAGTCACTTGTAAGTAGACAGCCTATCGAGGGTTCTTCCTGATTAGGCACAGACATACAACTTAAAACACACGTACGCGGTCTAAATCAATTGGATTTATATATAGACACACAAATTAGTACACATGCATGCAAATCGAAGTAGACACGCACAGATTGAGATACACGTTTGCAAATAATTTTACTACAATAATACTTCCATAGTCCTCAGTTTGTTACCGTAGTCCTGGAGAAGTCATTGCCGTTAAGTTGAATGCTGTAGTTTTGTTCAGCTGTACAAAGCGTTTGTACTGTAAGTATTGTACTTATTATACACCAGCTGTTTGATCCATCCATCCATCTTCTTCCGCTTATCCGAGGTCGGGTCGCGGGGGCAGCAGCCTAAGCAGGGAAGTCCAGACTTTTCTCTCCCCAGCCACTTTGTCCAGCTCCTCCCGGGGATCCCAAAGCGTTCCAAGCCAGCCGGGAGACATAGTCTTCCCAACGTGTCCTGGGTCTTCCCCGTGGCCTCCTACCGGTTGGACGTGCCCTAAACACCTCCCTAGGGAGGCGTTCGGGTGGCATCCTGACCAGATGCCCGAACCACCTCATCTGGCTCCTCTCGATGTGGAGGAGCAGCGGCTTTACTTTGAGCTCCCCCCGGATGATAGAGCTTCTCACCCTATCTCTAAGGGAGAGCCCCGCCACCCGGCGGAGGAAACTCATTTCGGCCGCTTGTACCCGTGATCTTGTCCTTTCGGTCATAACCCAAAGCTCATGACCATAGGTGAGGATGGGAACGTAGATCGACCGGTAAATTGAGAGCTTTGCCTTCCGGCTCAGCTCCTTCTTCACCACAACGGATCGATACAGCGTCCGCATTACTGAAGATGCCGCACCGATCCGCCTGTCGATCTCACGATCCACTCTTCCCCCACTCGTGAACAAGACTCCTAGGTACTTGAACTCCTCCACTTGGGGCAGGGTCTCCTCCCCAACCCAGAGATGGCACTCCACCCTTTTCCGGGCAAGAACCATGGACTCTGACTTGGAGGTGCTGATTCTCATCCCAGTCGCTTCACACTCGGCTGTGAACCAGCTGTTTGATTATAATTTAAAATCGCTCATTCAAATCAGTAGCATGTATATGGGAATTGTATGTACAGTATATGACAAGTCTATTCTATTGGCGGGCCACATCCGGCCCGCAAAAGCTTTTAATTTGGCCCGCGGAACATCACCCAAATAGTCTTGATCAAACCATTAAAACTAGGGTAGATCATGTATGCACTCCTGCCACCCCGCAGGGGGCAACAGCAAAGCACAATGAAGCAGCAGTGTGGTGAGGAGAAGAAGATTACTCATCAACCCTGAAATAAAAATACAAATAAGTTGCAAAAATCTGACTTTTAACAACAACTGGACAACAAAGATTAAATGTACTGCCCTGAGCAAGCGCTCGAGTCATTGTTTTCTGGCGGACCTTTTAAGCGATGGACTGATCCAGCAACAAAGGTAGAAATCCCAGCGTGTAAGCTTCATCACAAAACTTGGTCAAACATTTGTAAGTAGATATTGTGCATAAATATAGTTAGTTTGTTTTGTATTGAAATTGCTGACTTCGCCATGTCTTTTTTATTCGTGGTCGTGTTTGTCTAAGAGTACTATGCCAATCAAACATCGTCTAATGCATGTGGCGCTAAATTTGACCAGTGGAGGGCGAAAACGCTACACTTTAAGTTTAACTGTGATAAGTCAATGTTTAGTGGGTGGATGTTGTGTAAATCCTGTTTGTGTAAACATTTGTAGTTTGTGTGAATATATTAATACTAAACCTTCTATTTTATTAAAGTAAAATACAGTGCGGACATTATTTATGTAAAATACATAACGTTATACTTTGCTTATGTTTATATTTATATTTTCAGTCTTGCAAACCTAAATGAAGAAAGAAGTGTAAATAAATAAAACAGAGAAGGAAAATAATATATAAGAAGGAATATCAATCTTTAACAAAACGATAGAGGTAGTTTCTTCATGCTTTTAACTCGCTGGGTCGTGAGGGCAGAATAATGAATTTATTGACAGTGCAGTATGAAAGCCGGTTTGTTTACTTTGCAATTAAGTAAACGCAGTCTCAAAGAAATATGACCTGCGGAGGCACTTTCTAACGAAATATCCACATTGATAAGCCCTTGAGCTCTTGAAAATGTGTCCCTCTTCATTATGTATTATATGGCATATCCAATCTGCATTGCGCTAGCGCATTTTTGAAAAGTGGAGCCTTACTTTTGAGCCTTATGATGAAGTATGCACACGTTGATGACATGAGATTTTGAAACATTACCTAAAGGCAGTCCTCTATAAATATGCCAGTTTGCCCACCAAGTGTTTGAGATGATGCCAACTTCCAAATCTGCAGCCGGACGTGGCGTGATGTGCAACATAGGTATCAAAATTGTACTGTTCGATTTTACTTGAATCGGTACAGGTAGTACTGACGGAATTTGGTTGGTACTAGAGATGTCTGATAATATCGGCAGTCCGATATTATCAGCCGATAAATGCTTTAAAAATGTAATATTGGAAATTATCGGTGTAAGGAAGGGATAGTAGTACTTTTAGAGTTGGGACACGATGGACAGATTCCGGCCAGAGAATCCTTTAATCATCTTTATTGCTGAAAGGTAGATGTGAATGTGTGTGTGTGGTATTTAGTCGTCAACGCACACAAGGCTGGCTGCCACCATTGATTGAAACTGACTATTCTGACAAAGACGTGCTTTAAAGAGGAAATGACGTCACAGATTGACCTATCAACTTAAAGACACAGGAACATTACAAAACTGGTTAAAGACACACAATAGGCTTTCGTACACAGCCGCCCCCAACTGTCCGTATGGCAGTTGAAACCAGGAGAAAGTCTATGAGGTAGTGTCCTCGTCATCAAGAGGTGGAAGCATGATCAGTCGGGCGACTGGGCGAAGGTAGGTGCGATTCTTCACTTGTACTCTGGCAGTCCGGACCCGTCCATCTGCTCCTGGATGTGTCTGAATGATCCGTCCTACAGGCCACGATCCTCGGGGGAGTTGGGGATCCACTATCAAGACAACTTGACCAGCCAAAAGGGTCTTGCCATCGTTCCTCCACTTGTTACGCTCTTGAAGCCCTGGCAGGTAATGCTGGATGAAAGACGACCAGAAGTGATCTGCTAGGACTTGGCTGTGCCTCCAACGTCTTTTTCCGAGACCACAGGGATCGTAGATTGCTTGAGGTAGAGATGAATCGTGACGGCCCATAAGAAGGAGATTTGGCGTGACAGGGTCTGGGTCTGAGGCGTCTGAAGACAGGTAACCAAGAGGTTTAGCATTCATTATGCCTTCAACCTCTATCAATGTTGTCAGTAATACTGGTTCAGGGACTGTTTGGTCTTTGAGAACAACTCTGAGTGCTGTCTTAATGGATTTTACTTCTCTCTCCCATGTGCCCCCAAAATGCTGTGCGCTTGGAGGATTGAATCGGAATGAAATCTGGTGCACTGCAAGTTGCTCTCTCAACTGTGGTTCCATTGAAGCAACTGCGTCACATAATTCTTGTTCTCCACCAACAAAGTTGGTACCATTGTCCATGAGGAGTTCAGAGGGTTTTTTGAGAAATTCTGGTGAAAGTGATGCAAGTCGACTGTCTGAAGGCAGAGGCCGTTCAGCCTTGAGCGCTCTCAACTCTTCTGGAAAACAATCTCCTTGTGCCTTTTGCAATACAGGCTTTTCGGCTTGCAGAAAATCCACGGCGGAAGGTGGGGATGAAGCACCAGCATCAGCCGTCCCATGAAGGGAGCTATCTGTCTCTTGTAGAAGCTGATTCCATGTGGAGAACTTACTGAAATCAGTAAGCTGAGTAGATGAAGCACTGGAAATAGTTCCAACGAAGGTGGATTTCCTCAGCTCTGTGGCATCCGGTTCCGGTTCAGTACATGGGGATTCAGCGGTAACGTGCAGACAGGAAGGCTGATGGGAAGATGCGGAGGTCACAGACGGACCTTGTAGGGACCAGCCTAGATTGGTACAGACTGCTATGGGGCCGCCAGATGGGCCTGCTCGCACCGGCTCTGTAGGAGCAAGAAGCTGAGACATATCAGAACCTATGAGGAGTAGCGGTTGCGCTCGATGGATAGGCAGCAAAGGAAGGTCTTTGAGGTGCTCGTAGAGTTTTTGGAGGGCCGCTACTGGATATGTGTGCTGAGATAGGCTCAGATTCTCAGCTGTGAAGGCATTTTTAATCCAATATTTCTTGCTTGGCTTGAAGATGGGGGAGACGTGAAGGCTGACTGACAAACCATTGAGCACTTTCACTTCTTGTTGAACAGTTCTCAGGTGAAGGGTTTCATGATGCTTAGCAAGTTTTAGTTGCTCTACTGCAGAGGGGAGGATGAGTGTTCTCTCAGAACCATCATCGAGCACAGCAAATGTCTCTAGAGTGCGGTCTCCATTTTGTAGGAGTACTTTAACAACTTTCAGCAAAACTTTTTGAGGGTTTTGAGGCTGTTCCAGGTAGGGTGTGGGTTTTTGGTTACTCAGCATCAAGACTTGTTGAGATGACTCTTGGATCGTGTCATGGAGTACTGTGAGGTGCGTCTCTTTGCATATGTTACAAGGCCGTTTAAGCGTACATGCTGCAGTTTTGTGGCCACGACCGCACTTCCAACATCTGTTACCTTCTTGGATCCACTTATTGATCTCATTGGTATTCAGTTTCTTGAAGTCCAGACATGAGTTGAGATAATGCTCCTTACTGTTGCAAAATGGACAATAAGGACTAGGTTTAAAAGGTTGTGACTTTGTCAGATTGGTGCTCTGGCTGCTACCGTTCTCACCAGAACATAGGAAAACTGACGCTGTCCTTTGTTTGGGCCACGGACCATTATGCTCCCTCTTGGCAGGAGGAGGCCCCGGGTTGTAGAGGTGAGTGACTCGGCTGGCCAGGCGCTTAGCTTGAGCTTTAACTTTGAGCCAGGATGCCAGGTCGGGCAGGGTGTAAGTTTGGTTGGTACCTGGCTGTAGAATGCCTTGACAAAGACAGTGTTCCATAAATCCGTCTCGGTGAGCAGGAGGCATTTTACTAATGAGGCGGTCAATGTGAGAACCACATTTGAGCTCGCATCCAAGGGGTCCCTCTAAAGTCCGCAGCATCCCAACTAAGGTCTGAATTGAGAGAGCGAAGGTGTCGAAAGCTTCTGCATCCTCCATTCTGATGGCTGGTGAGTTAAGAATAGCTCCTAGTTCACTCTGTACTAGTCGTCTAGGCTGGCCATATTTGTCTTGTAGAGCCCCTAGCGCAGCCGTGTACGGGTTTGGGTCATACATGAATGACTTGGCTAACTGCAGAGCGTTAGGGAGTTTGAGCTGATTTAGTAGAACTTGATATTTATATTGCTCGCTGAGGTGAGGATGAATATTCATCAAGTTCTCTAGCGCCATCTTGAGTAGGGCGAAATCACTTTCCCGGCCACTCTCAAACCTTGGAAGTACTGGTTTGGGAATACCATAGGATGTAGCGATCAGCGTCTCGATGCCCGGGTAGGACCAGGGTGGTGCTGCCAGGGCTGGAATAGCAGATGGTAATGTGTATTGAACATACTGCCCAGCAGGAGGAGGTGCACCAGCTGGAACTGGTGGTTGTGGCACAGAAGTTTGCATGGTTTGTGGCACTGCGGCTGCATGTGTCATTGTTGATGCATAACTAAATGTGGGAAAGACGGGCATATGTTGACTTGTGAAAGACACAGATGCAGGCAAGGTGACAGAGACAGGAGCTGTAGTGGGGGCTGCTAAAGTGGGGACACAAGTTTGTGCACCTTGGACAGGAATGGGAATTGTTGTCAATGGCTGTGTAATCGGGATAGCGGCAGCGGATTTCATTGGAGTTATTGATGGGAGCTGAAGCATGTCAGCAGAGGGCAGAGCTGACATCGTTGACATTGCATCATCTTCAGACTCCGACAGGAAAGACTTCACAATACGGGCAATGTGTAAGTCTTTTTCCAGCTTCTTTAAACGTCTGCGCCGTTCCATTTCCCTTGCCATATTCTCCTTGGCAAGGTGAGCATCCTCTTGTAGTCTTTGTCCTTCTTTAGCTTGTGCATCCAATCTCTTCGCCTCTAAGTCAGCTTTCCTTTCCTCCTCTATTTCTTGCTGTAGGTCAGCGAGCTCCAAACCTTTAATTCGCTCTTCTAGGGCAGCTGTTTGAACATCCGGAATATTTTGGAGCAGTTGAAGCCCATGCGATCGCCGAGAGGATCGACATGATGAAGCAGATGACTGGTACTCTGACGCACTCCTAGCTCTGGTTGGCCTTGCTTCACCGTGTTGTCCTACTGGTAGTGAGGAGATTTGGGCAGCAGGCAATTGAGAGGGAAGGAGGGTGACATCGTAAGGGGCCAAATGTTGTGGTAGTCGAATGTCTCTCTTTGGCCTGACAGAGGGCTGGTGATCAGCAGGTGATGACTCCATAGTGTCTGATGGTGGAACTCTATCCGGCTCGAAGGACCATTGTAAGGAAGGGATAGTAGTTATTTTAGAGTTGGGACACGATGGACAGATTCCGGCCAGAGAATCCTTTAATCATCTTTATTGCTGAAAGGTAGATGTGAATGTGTGTGTGTGTGTGTGGTATTTAGTCGTCAACGCACACAAGGCTGGCTGCCACCATTGATTGAAACTGGCTATTCTGACAAAGACGTGCTTTAAAGAGGAAATGACGTCACAGATTGACCTATCAACTTAAAGACACAGGAACATTACAAAACTGGTTAAAGACACACAATAGGCTTTCGTACAATCGGTATCGGTTTCCAAAAGTAAAATTCATGACTTTTTAAAACGCCGCTGTACGGAGTGGTACACGGACATAGGGAGAAGTACAGTGCAGTTGCGTCTCCCAGTCATACTTGCCAACCCTCCCGATTTTTCGGGGAGACTCCCGAATTTCAGTGACCCTTCCAAAAATCTCCCGGGGCAACCATTCTCCCGAATTTTTCCCGATTTCCACACAGACAACAATATTGGGGGCGTGCTTTAAAGGCACTGCCTTTGCGTGCCGGCCCAATCACATAATATCTACGGCTTTTCACACACACAAGTGAATGCAAAGCATACTTGGTCAACAGCCATACAGGTCACTCTGAGGGTGGCTGTA